>NC_135517.1:11752500-12052500 GCF_051989575.1 Stigmatopora nigra | reverse complement strand
TTGAACAATTATTATTTATTTTATTTGACTAAATACATTTAATGCAAAACTGCTGCACATAGTTGGCTGGGATAGGTTTCAACACCCCCTGCTACCCTTGTGAGGATCAGCTCAGGATAATGTATGGATCCTATTTAATCAATCCAGTATTCCGTAGATATAACTCAGGGGCCTTTTGGGCACTATTTGTGTGATAAATGTGACATCATTTGCATCAGAACCATTTAACAGTCAGGTGTAAATGTTTGTTAGAAACCCTTTTTCTTGCCATCTGTTTTTGTCTCTCACAAAGGCGCACACATTATCACACTCTTGTGCTTTTCTCTTTGTTGTGCGTGTAGAGACAGTACCATTCTCAAATTGACAACCTCATTGAGGAAACAGTGAAGGAAATGATAACACTGCTTGTAGCTAAGGTAAAGTGCCTGATGGTGATATCTGCATAACATTTAGGTATTAATTACTATATACACTGTTTCTATTCCAGTTTGTGGTTATTCTGGAGAGTGTCTTAGCTAAACTCTCCAGGTATGATGAAGGAACGCTCTTTTCTTCTTTTCTTTCTTTCACAGTAAGTTTTTCTTTAAACATTCCAAATTCTTCCCACATCATTGTTAGAAATTGTTAATTCACATAATTTACATGGTATAGTAAAATGTTCATCAACATTTCAGAGATCATTTTAGTGTGACATTAAAAAAAGGTTACATTGTTTATTACATATTTATTTATTTCTAAAATGTCTTTTCCTGTGTCTGTATTCTCACCTCTTGCTACTGTGACAGTGAAATTCCCCGAATGCAAGATGAATAAAGTTATCTAATCTAATCAATAATTGACATTTACTATACATTTATCCATCTATTTAAAGTTGTAGTGATTTTTAACTGTAAAGTTACAATATAATTTTGTTTGTATTTTAATTTGTATTTCTCTCTTTTTATGAAAAGGTGAAAGCTGCCTCAAAATATGTTGACGTACCTGTAAGTAAAAGCTTATTTGTTCTCCATTACTTTGTCATTTTCCATTATTTCCAATGTATAAAATGATGGTGCATTTTGTATGTTTTGTTCTTTCTGCAAATATTGGTGAATGCTTTTCTTTTAAATTTATTTAATGTGTTTGTGTTTCCTGTTTCAAATGTATGTGCTTAGACTCTGACAGCCTTGCGCAATATACGTTGTGGCCTTCTGTGGTACAACACATACCCATTCTGCTGTTAACGTGGCAGTGATGGTGGTGCACATTTGGTAGTGGGTTTGGGCTACATTAGCTGCCAACACTTCGGCCGTGCGACATGACAAATATCAAATTAATGCCTTGTCAAGGAATGTGAAGAGGCACTGCTTACCCTGGCAGGGGTCGTAATTCCCAGTCCAGCATGCTAATTGTGTTCATAATATAATAATCTAAAATTTAACAGTTAAAAAAAATGATGCACATTTGCACATCATGGCTCATCATTGCAAATGTGTTAATTGAGGTTAAAAACAACAACTAATTGTGGTGGTTGTTTTTTCTTGAGTGGTTGCTAGTTTCATTTAAAAAAGGAAAAGAGGAGGAGAGAGAAACTATTCATGTAAATTTAAACAGGCGATTTGAAAGGCAAAATATGCTTTTGAGATTGTGTTATGTTGACACTTACCCTCCTGTATTGTCTTCAATGAATATTTTAGATATTAAAATGGCGGGTCCCCTCACAATCTGCTCTCACTGGTGAACCAAATTGGTTTGGCCCAATTCGTTTTGCACATGGCCAGACCGTAAGAGATGGTTGGCAGCCATTCTCCATTCTACTCAACAACAAAAAAATTGACTGAAGAACATGACTGCTCCCATAGAACCTAAACTTGAGGTTATTAACTTCCTCATTTAAAGTTGTAATATTCAAAGAAGACTTGAGAATGGCTAGCAAGCCAATAATTTAATTATTAGTAAAGGGTTATCACACGCTACATCAAAATTCTTAATATAACGTTTGAAAAATAATGAGAAATCCTGATAAAAACACGTTTTGAAATGTCGAGTTTTAAATTGAGGTATAATTTTTATGTTATTTCATTATATTAATACATTTTTCCTGCCTTGACCTCTCCCTTACCACATTTTTTGCAGAAACCGGGAATGGATGTGGCTGACGGTTATGTGACCTTTGTTCGACACTCCCAAGACATGTTGCGGGAAAAAGTTAATGAGGAGGTCTACGTCGAAAGATTGTTTGATGTAAGTCATCAATTGTCCTTTTGCTATTTAATTCTTTTCTATTGATATTCTGTCCAAATTTTACCCAATCAGTGATTTTGTTAAACTGATTGTTGTTCAGCTTGCTCGTGTTTCCACTAGTATAAAAAAAGCAAACCACTCGTGGTTTAATCAACTTTGAACTCAGCCATATGACACTGTTTGCTTTAAATACATAAGCTGGTTGCAAGTAACACCAAAACAGCACACTGTCTCCAAATGAAAGATTTTAAATGTATTGTAATAATCCCTGCATCTGGATGAGTTGCAGCTCTTTGCCTAATCTGAGGGCCTTTTTACTGATCTTTTTGTTGCACTTAGGCCTCATTTTGTCCTCATGTTTTTTTGAGTGTGGACAGATTACAGGTACTATGATGCCGTATTGTGCATATCTTGTTTTTAGTGGAGTCGGAATTAAGAAGCCGTGTGGGGGGAAAAAAATTGAATCGAAAACAAAATTGTTTTCAAATTATATCAAGAGCAAGAGCAGTGTGTGAATATTCCTTAAGGTAACTAGACTAGGTTCTTTGTTATTGCAGCACTCAGGTTGATTTAATGTATCTGTGAAGCGAACCAATGGCGGAAAATGAATGCAAAACTGAGTCAGATTGTTATCTGTTTGGGTGCAAAGAATTTCACAATTGAGAGGACTGGATGTGACAAAACTACCCCAGATTGCACTCATGCTGCCAGCTACAACAAAGTCTGTGGAAAGATATCCTGCCCATTAAAAAGACACACAAAATTCAGAGAAAGAGAGAGAGATTTGAAACATTATTGGAAGCCTGACTGCTAATTTAATGTGCAATGTTGTACCTCCAACAGCTATCTTTGGTGTGAACTCTGGGGACTTAAAACTCACTGCATTTGTGGGTGTGTGTTCGCGGCCCACGATGAATGACAAGGATTGAATCAGACTCTGGCTAGCTGAAACCCGTATGCTACTTTGCACGTGCGTGCGTGTGTGTGTGGGTTTGCGTGCATGTGTGTATGTGTGTATGTGAATAGGAATGGAGTGTTGGGGGGGTTAATCTCTTAGTCGTACTATTCTTTAGCTTCCTCTTAAAAAGGATCACACAAACATGTTTACTTCAGCTAAGATTCTAAGTCACAATTGATTCATTACTAAACTTATCTGGTTTTGAATTAGTCAACTGTGTGTTTATGTCTTTCTGGATATTTTGAAACTTGCATTATCCCAAGCTTAGACAGAGCTCTCTTTTCAGATAATCCAAATCAACATAAAAACAAATCATTGATTGAAAGCTTTGTTTTTCTTGTAATGTTTTCCTCGGGTATTTGACTAAGCAACATATTTATTTGTTCTTAAACAGTAATTGTAAACATTTGTAGATTTAAAAATGGACTGTTTGACCAATAAAAGCCATCCTTTGAAATCCGGCCTTTAACAAACAAAAAAAAACAGTTCTCGAAATGATGAACATTACCTTCAAGAATATATTGAATCCTCATCCAAGTATTTGAACGTTTTTGTTTTTAAAATAATGACAAAATAATTAGTCAATTACTTGAACTAATTTGGATAACTGGTTGTTCCCATGCCACTTCAAAACTGTAGTATTATTTTTCCTCATAAAAGTAACATACTGCTTCTAACAAATAAAATAAAATCTGTCAACAGAACAAGTACAATTTAGTGCAAAGTAGCCCTTTATATCTTATTAAAAGTCGACATTTTAAGGGGCATTTCATTTACTTTACTTGTGTTGAGACATTTATTTACTAGAAACAAAACATATATTTTTAGAAGACTGATTTTGTTGCAGTACGCTCTGTGATTATCTGTCCAATCCCTGGTTTCGACGAAAATCAAGCAATTAATTCATCAGGCACGACTTTGAAGCACAAATATATATGATATAATGATTGTCCACACTGCACAAGTCAGTTAAATAAAAGATGTGTATGTTAATGTGTATCTTTATGGTTAAGCCAGTTTGGATGCCCCAGTGGAAACATGTATAGTATGTTTGCAGCTATCTGTCTGTGCCATTTTGTTGAAGCGAGGCCTTCAGGTGCAATCCGTCTCCTATCGTCTTCTTCGCTGTTGGATGTGACAGAGGTGTCCGGTGTTGCTTGTTGCTGATTCTTGAGCCATTGCTTTTCCCAGTATCTGTTTTTCCTACACGAGAGGTTTTCTGTCAGAATTAGTGTCAGTACGGCTTCTCTTTGTTGTCATGCTGTATTAGTTCTGCCTGCGGCATCACAGTGGCCGATGAAGGTGTCTGTGGCTCTTCTGTTGTGCTTTTCTTGTCACTCTATTCTTGGTTTTATTCAAGTCTCTTAAATCTTCTACCCAAAACAAAGCTTCTTGAATCTTGAAATATTAACCGCTCAGAATGGTTGTTCTCCAGGAAGGGAAACCATTCAAGTTTACTGCAAGGATGCATGCATCCAAGTCTCTTTATTATTATGACCGTTGTGGAAGGAACTGCTGTGAATGTATTTTTACAAAGGATTTTAAGGGGATTTAGCACCTAGGTGGCTAACCTTCGTGTCCGAACATGGTTTGGTCATTTTTTTATACCAATGAAATATTTTTTTTTTTTTATATGGGACACTTGTCACTTTTATTTATAAGATTGCCATTTTAACTTAACTGCGCTCTCTATCTATTGCTTTTTTTGTCCGTCTTTGGCAACTCTACTGAAAGTATATCTATCCTGTTTTTGTAACCTGGGACATTTTTTTGTTTACTCCCAAATGACAAGATTATGGCCTTAAAATGTTTTTAACAGGTCTTAGTATAAACTACAACAAGACTAGAATGTTTTTCTGGTACCATCATTTCTCTCTGATTAAACTTAAAGGGATTTCATTTTAAATCATATCAACACATAGTGTTGAAAACAACCAAATGTGTAATATCTAAAACTGTTTTTAATCTGAGGGTGGACAGTTGATTATATTTTCTTTGGCCAACTCCAGTTAGTTCAGAATAATGCAAAATAATTTGCTTAGATGCACATTGGAGCAATAGGTTCATTAAGATTGTCTTAGTCCCACCCCTAAAATATAATTAATGAAGTACAATCATATTTCATTTTAATTGAGATTACACCATTCATTTGACCTTTTAATACCAGTAAGAAGATTATTTAACTAGGACCTCTTAATTTCAGAATATATGTCAGCACTCATAATTTCATGTATACATACAGTGACAGTAGACAGGCCCATATGTGGTCTAATACTTGTAAGGTTAAATAACCAACATGTTTTAAGAAATTAAACATAATCTGAGATTAACTCTGTTAACAAGTGCAAACAGATATAATCTGTCATATACTAGAGGTTATGTTTTATTGGAACATAACACGTGTAACTGATAGTTGGCCCATTTCTCTGGATAAGTAATCTGCTACTGTGTTAAAACAGAATCTGCAGCTTTTGTTTTTCCATTTCTTTGCCTCTGGTACCGGCAATATGCCAATCCAATCATGAGAATTTTTATTTTTCCATTTCCTTGTTGAAAATCCACTGAAGGCAGGTGTGGCATGATGATTACACTTGAATGGTTATATATAATCCTTTGTAGAAATACAGTTTACTCAATTTTTCTTCTCTGTCCCCTGATTCCAGTGGGTTATGGTAATTTGAAAAATCACAGCACAAAAATAAAACAACTTTAAATTACCTGAAATCTCAATTTCCATCAGGTGTCACCCTCTAATTATAATACTAATGCTCTGGTCATCCGTTTTTGTCAATTAAAGAAGCATAAATCTTAGACTGTTACATTTTTACAAAATGAAGAAAAAAAATCTTATCTTAAATTTAATCTAACTTGGTCAGTAACCAAAAAGTGTAGAGTATACTCAATGTGACTATGTATTAAAATAATACAGTAAAAAAAATGGTTTTATGTGTCTATGTATTAAAATAATAGAGTAAAGAATTTTGGTTTTATGTGTCTGTGTATTAAAATAATAGAGTAAAAAAATGGTTTTATTTTCCTCTACCCTCTTTGGTTTAGTGCTTCAAAGAGTGGTTAAAGGGGCCCAGATTAAAACAGATGTGCTTAAATGATACTGGAGAGGGGACTTAACACAAGGCAGCCAGGGATCATTGATTAAAAAAGCCATGTCTTTAGCTTGAGACAAATCCAGACCGGCGCTCATACACCACATTTTCCTGCCACATGCCACTTGCGCCCGACGGAGGCAAGTAATATGGCAGCGAGGTTGGGCAAAAGAAGGGAAATGGGGTTAAGGAAGAGGAGGGCTAAGCTGGCGCTGTACAACTTGAGCGTCTTAAAGCCAACCCTCCTTTCTCCAAACCTCCCCCCATGGCTTGAGTTGCAGATACAGGGATTACACAGGTCAATTATATACTTAATCTGCCTTTGCCCGGAGGGGATTAGAAGAACGGCTCATTGATTGATTTGAAGTATTTCCGTTGACCTTGGACGGTTATCAGCTTCACAAGCGTGGCGAAATTGCACTTCTGTGTGACGAACTTTAAACCGCTTTTTAATCGCAGCTGCTCCTCCCGTGGCGCTCGGCTCACCAACCGCTGAATGGCTGTGGCAGAGTGAGCTGAGGGCAGGGGTCAGATTGAGCTACAGATTGAAGGATTTGAGGTTGTTGTCGTTGCCACTACTGTAGTTTGCTCACAGCGGGAGTTGGGTGGCTGGATCTTTGTGTGTGGCAACGGGGTGTGGTTAGATTGTAGTAGTGTGGAAAAGAAATTCCTTGCGACGAAGCTTCTGTCATACCACTTGACGGTCCGGGATGTTTCACCTCTTAGATCCGGTCACGACCTGATTGGCCCACGTCAAATGAACAATTTAATCAATGCTTAGCTGAACAAACGTGCAAATTTAACTCCAACAAGCAAGTCAATGTAAACTGCGTGATATGGATATATACATAAAATGTATCAAGGTATCTATTAGAAATATCAACCTTCAATGATGTCACTTAATGTAGTTTTTTTTATCATTTAGAAAATTATTCTGATAAAGTTCTGGTTTTGGATGTACCAAAGAAATATATTTTCCTTAAAAGGTTTTCTAAATGTTCTTAATACAGAACAGTATACTTTACGATGTTGTTTTCTTTTTCTTTATACGAGCCAGGCATTTATTATAATTATTATGAAAACAATGTTACCAGATTTAGATGGCATGTAATGAACAAGACTGATTAGAAATCCATTCAATATTTAAAGATTAATCAAATTATAAACACAGGAATTTTAAATCCGATAAAAGTCCAATGTAAAAAGTACATAAAACCGCAAAAACATGTAGACTATTTACTTTACTGTGGCATTGAAGTTTCCTGTACGCCAATTCATAATCTTTTTTTTTTCCTACGTTAAAGCAAAGACCCCAAAACGTTGAGGTTAGGGGGTAAATTATTGGGCCATGAACCGCACCAATGATCATAATATTTTAAATGCCCAGCCAAGTGGGATAGGTTGAATTGACTGTGTGTGACTGTTTGAACAAAAAGGTTTCGCTTCTGTTTAATGAAGTCTGTAAGCAGCTTAGAGTCTTAATAATTACAAAGAGGGAGCATTTCGTTTCTGTCTTTTCTTTCTGTGGGACTCTCCATCCCGCGTGAAGATACGCTGCTCTCTGTTCCAGCTAAGGTCACCAAATCATCATAAATACAAGTTTAATGGAGACTTTACCTCTATCTGGCCTTGCTGCTTTATTGACGGGATCTGGCGGGGGGACTTGATCAAGGACCACGTGTTATCTCTGGGGTCTCTATCACCTTTTTACATCTCTCTTTTCACCCCTCTTCCCCTTTGCCTTGTTAAAAAGGGTGGTACGGTGGCATTTGTTTGATTAACTTGCCTGACAAAAGTGACAGCTGCTCACGGGCGTATGTGGATGAGTGGCCCAGCGCCGCTCCCTCTTTGTACATCTGTCAGAGTCGGAGCAGGGCGAGCGGGGTGAAAAGAGACAAATTGGACCCAAAAAGAAGGCCATTCACCTTCACCAGACCCCCTCTGGCACTCCACCCCTCTATCCCATTCAGGTGCTCGGCGGGACCCTCAAGTGCTTGCTGGCTTATTCCATTTTCGCTCCCTCTATAGAGTTCCCTGAGCCCACAAGTGTTTTAGCCCTCTTTTCCCTTCCCTCAATCCACCCCTAAGCGGCTCTTTGTGAGGAGAATGGCTTACTTTTCTCAGGGCCCGGAGCTGGCAGCTTTTTTTTTCTTTTTTATTGTCGACCACAGAGCTTTTCTGTTGCTCATTGTGTGTTTACTCAATGACTGGTCGCTGACCATAATTCCAACTGTTTAGTTTCTCACAACATAGCTCGTAGACACCCCCCTCCCACAATCACGTATGTGCCTATGCCTTCCAAACAAATTGCTGCATGTTTTGAGGTTTTTGGCCTCTACTGAGATAACACTACACTTCAAATACAAAGAGATACAAATGCTCTTCAGACTTTTTACATCAATGTTTACTTGGCCCAAATTCGGTACTTTTCTCCACCGACTCGCTGGCTCAAATGTCCATTGAACTTGTTGCCATGCCAGCAGCGTTCCTCCTATGGTCATTGGTCAGCAGCAGTTCGCCTTTTGTGTGTTCAACACAATCAAAACAGTTTGAGACTTGTTGGCTTGATGAAGGAAAACTTACTCCTACTGCTTTAGTCTTGCTGCTCCTTCACCCCCTCAAGCAATCTCCTTGCTTGAATGGACAGAAAC
Organism: Stigmatopora nigra; assembly: GCF_051989575.1. Lineage (NCBI taxonomy): Eukaryota > Metazoa > Chordata > Actinopteri > Syngnathiformes > Syngnathidae > Stigmatopora > Stigmatopora nigra. The sequence goes on along the minus strand of NC_135517.1, from coordinate 12,043,564 downwards.
AGTGAGTCAGAAGATGACAACATCCATAACAAGATGGTTAACTCCATGCATCTGCCATTAACAACACCTTACCTGTCAAGCCGCACATACACATTTATATGTTTAAGGCAACTCCACATTTGTTTCCAAATCAGTATAAGACTCAAAGCGCATGCTAATGACCAAGCATGTAACTACCTCTCTCTTTCTCTATCTCATTTTCTGAACCGCTTCATCCTCACTGGGTGAACATGCAAACTCCACACAGGTGGACCGACCTGGATTTGAACCCACTGTGAGGCCGACGCGTTAACCACTATATTTCCATCAATTCAATTTAGAAACACATTTTTTTTGTCAACTTACCTTTGGTTGGTATTTCTGTAATGGTGCTCAACTTGCAACCCTCTCTCTTGTGCCACCTCCTTAGAATTCAAAATATTAATTAGTGGCACACCAAATTGTCAAATGCCCAAAACTTTGGCCAAAAGGTGATTTAGACGGGTAGCTTTGGTCCAAATTGCTATTTACATTGAAATAACATTTCTGGAATTGAACGTTGTGAAAACTACAGAGAGAATGCGTCTGGACACATTGTTAAAAAAAATGCATGCTAATCTAGGTGGAGCAGGGAAAGTTGCATTTTTCGATGTATCAAGATTTGTGAGGAATCAGGTATGACATCATTGAGTACAAGAGTCCCATTAGCCTTGTGTGAAAAGCTCCTTGCGCTCTCTGGGGGTTAGGCTTAGACCTGCTGTTGGGTGACAAGTTGAGCATGCAGCTGGATGGAAAGGGGCATTGTGGGGCTGGTACTGGGACTAAGATTGAACGGAGAGCTGTGTGGGGGAGTCTCTCTACCTACTGTGTGAGTTACTATGGTAATTGAGTGGGGCCTCTCTGCTGAGCTTGTGAGCTGAACTAGAATAGGCCAGCGGTGGGCTCTGAAAAGCAGACCAGGTAGGATTAGACAAACCCATTGTTCAAAGTGCATAATGTCTTGTAGTCAGATTTAGAGTTTCCACTCCCTCAATTTGATCTTTACCATTGTGTGTGTTTTGTGCATTCATAGATGGGATTGGGGTGTTTATCAGTGAGAGGGGGGGGGGGGGGGAGTCGTGTTACTTTTAGTTTTCAGGAGGAGTTTTTTAACATTCATAATGAAACATGTCACGTGACAGTTTTGGTGCATCCACAAGCGTCATTCCTTGCCTCCTGATCATCGCAGGCACAGCTGGACTCTCACCAGAACTATTTTTCTGTCTCTGTCTCTCTCCGTTGACATGACCAGTCACTTCCTAAATGGTTAGGATAATGAATCAGTGACAAGGACTTGAAATTGTAATGTCAACATTATTCAATATTCATTTCAAGGCCCCTCTTAAATGTCAAAAATGTCCTTCTTGAAGAAAGTTAAACTTTCTGCCATGTGGGTGGTCAACAAAATCAACATTGATCATTATCAGATCAATAAGGACACTACTACCATTATGGTGGTACTATATCACTAATAAAAATCTTAATCTTATTGATGATAACCCTTAAATTTATTGTCTGGGTTTTTTTTAAGTAAACTTTAACTTCTAGTTCATTGGCTTCCTCCCAAATTTCAAAAAGAGTGATTTGTTGTTTTGATATAACAGCTATTTATCTTCAATTTTAAATGATTTAAAAGTAGTCTGCAGTAGCACATCCGTCACAGGTCAAACGTGGAAATGGCAGTGTTGATGATAGTCTTTTATGGTGCCTAAATGAAAGTCTCACTGCCATTTGATTGATTGCTTCAATGATTGTAGAAAATTTACAATACAAAGTGGATCCAGTCATCTCAAATTGAGCAAAATGTACATGTGCAAAGGGACTAAGAAGAAGAAACAGTTTCTCCCAAAATAAATAGGGCTTAAAATGGGTTCATACCTTTAGGGAAGCGCATGTAGAACATTTCATCCAGAGCTATTAGTTTAAACATCTGAATGATTTTTTTTAAAAGAAACTACCTATTTGTGTAGGTGGTCTTACAGAACCTTAAACATGAATAGATATGTACAAGAGAAGCAGCAGAGGCAGAAAGAGGCAGAGGCCCGGTAGCTTGTAATCCCCATGTACCCCCTGTGGTGAGGCCTCTCATCAGCTCCAACATTCCTGGCTCTCAGCAGCACAAAAGCTCCTGAGCGGCCCCTCAGCGAGAGTTCACTGACCTTACAAATCGTTTGACTTTTTATAGGTTTTGTGTCTGTAAATAAGGTGAGCATAAAGAAAATGCCTGTCTTTATACTCTTCAATGTCTACATTTTACCTTTGCTGTTGGATTAAAGGGAAGTAACTGGGTATTTTTCATTTTACTAAAGAAATAAATAAAGTACGTAATGGCATATACAGTACTGTACATTTACCTGACATAATTAATATTTTTAAATGTACATCCTATTTTTTTTAACTTCTAAGTGCACTTAAGATCCTTACTAACTTTATGGTACATCGCATAATGGATTGTACTTTGTAAATACTAAATTGTGATTGTGTGCAATGACCTTGAATCTATAAATTGTAGCTTCATAATTATACTGTTCCAGTAAAAGTGCTCAACGCAACGAAAAAAAGTACAAGAATAATTTCATATGTGCATTGCCATACTCTATGTATTATTTTCAATAAGATCATTTCATCATATTTATTGGGTAACTACTCATACAAAGTAATATGTGAATAATATTTTCAATGTTCATCCTTAATGTGCCTTTCTTCAATTTAAAAGATGAAGCCTTAATAGAAGCCTCCCCCTTTCATCAGAATGAATAAATGCCCCCGGTCTCAAATGAGGAAATACAGTATGTCAAAACGCATAATAACAAACGGAGCTTATTAGTAGCTTGACGGGCAGCCGTAGCCTGTCTGTAAGCACTTGGGCTTTAAACCCGAGGGTTGTTGGCTGAAGATTTTCTTGTGACAAAAAAAATAATAATAATAATTTCCTATGTCTTGCCTGTAGCCTTGAGAACACTTAAGAAATTATAACAGCGATATCTAAAGTTCTAATCTTACATCATTAAATAATTTATTCTCCTTTTTCCCCTTTTATCTAGCTTTAGAAGGAAGGAAAAAAAAGCCTGCATGCTAAACATTTGACCTGCAAATCTAAAAAGGCCAGTGGCCTTTCATCACACTACATTGCAAATGTATGCAAATCACAAGATGAACAGGGGAAGATGTATGCCATTTTTTGAATCATATCGTGCTGGTGGCACCCACCCCCAAAATCCCCTCCCACCAAGTGGCATGTTAAGACTTGGGTGTGAAGACGGGCTTCAAGCAAGGTTTGTGCATGTGTGTATGTGTGTGCGTGTGTGTGTGTGTGGCAGTGAGGGGAAGTTTTCAGAAGGATGGGTGGCTTGGTGTCAGATGGGGGCAGGAGGTCGCTCTTTCTCCCAGCTCTCGCTTGAAGGGGTGAGGGACGAGCAGATGTACATGTGTACATGTGAGAGTGTGTTTGCTATGTTGTGTGTAGCGTGCTTGTCGCCTGCGTATAGGTAGGGGTTCATCAGCATGTCACAAGGTGACAAAACCCACTAATGTAGTCACACACACACACACACTCACAATCAACGATATCCCGGTTGAAAGAAATGGAAGCGGTTAGATCACAGATTTAGGCCTCATCGGGTTATGGCATTATTATTCAGAGTCATATTACGCTTGTTTTGGCTGTTATCAAGTGCTAGCCCCCTGCTGCTGTTCAGCCTAAAGAAGAAAAATTGGGTGAAGTAATCTGTTCTGATGATTTTTTTTCAATACTTGCCAAAAGCAGTAAAACAAGGGGGAATTACTGTTCATTTTATATTCTCGGCAAATGTCAGTTGGCTTTCATCTTTTTTATTATGTGCAAACCAAAAGAGCGCCTGCCTTTCTAAAGAATATGGAGTAAAAGTTGTTTTAATGGATGTGCTTATATTTATTTATTTATTTGTTATGGTTTTTGTTTTATGTTTGGAAAAAAGTAAAATTTGGAAGAGGTTTTGGGTCAGTAAAACGGAAAAAGTACATACAATGGTGGACTTTTTTTGTTGTAGTAGGAGTTGGCTGGTCTTCTGCATTCTTTTTTTGTAAGAAGCTCTCCTGAAGCTGTTTTTAATGCATGTTGGCTATCCAATTGGGCTTATTTTTCCTAACTATACAGAGACCTAGGCAGATGCACTTCATGTATTAGGTTCTTTTAGACACTGATGAACCATTGAATATATTTCCTCTCTGTCCCTCAGTGTGAAGCCTTGCGCCAATTCACCACCCAGTGGTTGAGGACCACTGCTTGGAGAATATAAATTATTATTTTCTGCATCAATGTTTACTTTGAACACAATATCGAGACACATTTTGATTTTATAACCAACAAATGATATACAGTTGAATGAATATGCAACCCTTAGCTATGGCAACCAAAATCTAAATATCAAAGCACATAACTTCTCTCCCCTTTTGTGCTACTAAATAAGTGCTTTGCAATGGAGAATCAAGTTGTATTATGATACCAATGTTGCATCAAAAATTTAAAAATTCAATTTCTTGAGAAAATGTAGTAGTAGTAGCTTGTAGTTCAAGTAAGCACAAGTGCACATCCATGTAGTACAATTACATGCAAGTGCACATTCAAGTATTTGCAAAACTCCTGAACAAAGTCTAGCCATGTTGCTGCCATGACATTGATGATATTTCCTGGATCAACATTCTCTGCTTGAATAGTCTCCATCAGTAGAACACTCAAATTGGCCCTAAAAAGCACTCAAAGTTGATGAAAATCACAGGCATCGTGTGTTGACAAGATGTCCTTGACAGACCTCCCAAATGCAATGGCAGCAAGAAACTTGTGACACAACTGTCAAGCCTCTTTTTGACATAAATGAGGAGGAGTAAGGCAGAAGAGGACACAAAATGACTGCTGTGAAAAATGGCTGTATATGGGAACTGTGTGGCACCATGTCTAAAAAGTCTAAAGAACAACAAGAAGTGAAAAGAGTGGATGATGCAAAGAGGGAGAGCAGCCAGTCACTCCAAGCCTGGCCTCTCCGTGGGGGGTTATGCTTGGGGCGAGATCGCAGGCCTGCTGCCATGCTGAAGCCTTCACAGGCACACAGTGACAGATAGGATACTGCTGGCACCGGGTCGCTGCTCTGATTCACCCCGGTACTGTATGGCCGCAGCCATCTTCTCACCCGTGTCCCACTCGCCGTGACCCGATCACTTCGTCTTCAGCTGTCACGCTTGTGATTGTGGTGTGCTTTTGAGCTTGGTTTGTTGTTGGTCAGATCAAAATGTTCAAGAAATTGCTGGCAATCTAGTAATCGTTGGTGTTGTTTGACACACTTGGTAAAAAAAATGTTTCCTTGGAAAGTACATCTTTATTTATTTTAATATTCAGTCAAATGCAACAAGGACATGTTTGGGTCAGAAAGTGATATGACCAATGTGCAAATATAGTCAAACTAATGACATTCAATCATTGTTTGGACAAGTTATACACAGAAGGGATTGTGTGTCGTGTTACCGCAAGTTTAGAGTCCTGATGGATGTGGGAAAAAAAACTGTCCTTAAGCCTATTTGTCCGTACGTTGTGAGACCTATTGCGTCTGCCAGAGGGCATCAGCTGAAACAGATTGTGACCAGGATGGTATGGGTCCCCGATGACGTTCCTGGCTCTGCTGAGGTAACGAGGGTTGGCAATGTCTTCCAGTGAGGGCAGAGAGCAGCCGACGATCTTCTGGGCAGTGTTAATCACTCTCTGAATTTACACTCTTTATTGTCATTATACACAGCTGTGTATAATGAAATTGGTGGTGCTACTCCACAAAGTGCGTTTTCCCAGTAAAAACACAAAATAAGTAATGTAAAAATATAAAAAGTCACATCCGGGCAAGGCAAATTCTAAAATTTCCACTCAGCGTCTGGCCCCTACTTTATTTATCTGCCCACATTCTCTCAAGTCATTTCTTTCTAGATTTGACGTTCATCTCTTCTTCTGTGACCCTGACAGTTGATGTCACTCGCCTTGTATTATTATCAGCCTCTGCTCATTATAATCCATCAATTACACTTGACAACACCCGCGACCCACAGAGGAGCATCTGAAAGCTTTCGGCACCCGTGCTTAATGTGCCTCATAGACATCGATGTAGGGGATGCTAGTCTAAATTGAGCAATGACAGACTCTCAAGGTTGATTAGAGCACCTGTATTAGGGCTGCTTTTCATGTTTGTATATACATATCTCATGAGTACAACATGAATGTGTATTTCTTAGTTTCCACCGAACAATCATTAAGCATCAATAATTTATTGTTTTCTCAGACGTTTTTTTTTTTTTTTTTTTATCAAAGGAGAATCCGGTTTATCCAGGGACACGACGAAATGTTTCATGGTCTTCGACAATTGCCTATAGGTCTGTCACCACAAGACATCCTCAGAAAATTCGGATCCATGCCAAGAGCATCACATCATACTCATTCCGCTTTATTAAGATCCTATTAAATGATGTCTCATTGGCAGCTGCTTCTTCGTGGTGTCCAATATTTAAATAGATCCAAAGCCTGTGGGGCTGCTGGGGAGGATTTCCAGTTTTTCCTTGTTCCAAAATTGGATCCTCCGCAAGGTTGAACTGGAGTAGATTGTATCATATTTTTTTCATCCTCTTCTATTTGTCATCCACTTGTTCTATTCTCTTACAGCAATGGTACACTAGCACAATGAACATGGTCGGGACTTGGCTTACAGACCGCATGGACCTGCAACTCCATGTCTATCAGTTGAAGATTCTCATCAGAATTGTCAAGGTATTGACTGAATTTTACATTCTCGATCAATTCCAACAACAATGTTTTTTAATCTTCAGAAATGAATGTCCAGAATTGCTTATTCTTATCCAGTACTACTAACTCCTCACCAAGCAGTAGGACTACCAAAATATATTGACAAGGCGCTTGAATAAGAGAACAAAAAACATAATGTAAGCCTGTATTTGCTAAAAATGCGAGTTATTCATCCAACTCAAAAGGAAAAATGGTCTTTGATATTTTATTTTTCACTTGATACAGAAATTCAAAGGATTCAAGGAAGATGATTACTACTGATTGTAGTGCCTAAAATGTCTGAATCACTGTTTATGATTTGTTTTAGAAAAAATACCGGGACTTCCGTCTTCAAGGGGTGCTGGACTCCACATTAAACAGTAAGATGTATGAGACTGTCCGAAATCGTCTGACCTTAGAGGAAGCCACTGCCTCGGTAAGGGAGGGAGGGATGCAAGGCATTTCCATGAAAGACAGTGATGAAGAGGGTAGTGATAACTAAATCAATTGGACAATTAGAATGTTAGAATGTTAAAACAGTTCAGCAATATGCTGCCTAAGAACACACACGGCCTTCCTGAGGTCAAGACACATTGGCCCAACAATTGACATCACATGCTTTGTGGTATTTTCGTTCTCTGTTCCTGTAAGGTTCTATTGTTTATGTCAGAGTTATTAATCATGAAATGCAATTCAAGATGTACCTATTGAAGTCCTTGTGTAGGCTCAAGATTGAATTCAACACAACAAAATATTGATAACAAATAATTAAAAATAATGGTAGTACACCGCAAATGGGCACTGTAAATGGCACGAGGACACTCAATACAAGCCAACTGGAGAATATTATGCCCAAATTGTGTCTGTCTATCATCAAATATATTAGGAAATAGTCAATGATTGTTATTGCGTCCAAGAAAATGGCACTAGATTACAAAAATACTATATATGTATAAGTGTATGTATCTGTATATATCTGTATATATATATATATATATATATATATATATATATATATATATATATATATATATATATATATATATATATATATATATATATATATATATATATATATATATATATATATATATATATATATATATATATATATATATATATATATATATATATATATATATATATATATATATATATATATATATATATATATATATATATATATATATATATATACACACACACACACACACACACATACATACATACATACATACTCTGTATTTACTCGCATATAAGATTCATCGTGTCATAACGTCATCATCTTGCATTTTTTTGCATGGCGGGTTTATGCGCTTATAAGCAGTACCCTTGATTTAATCATCATTTTTTTGTCTGATAAAAGTGGCTTATATGCGAGTAAATACAGTGTATATACATATATAGGTACTGGAAAAGTTTAACATATTTTAAGATTTCATGTATTTAGTCGTATTTCTAGTTTTGTGTACTTTAACTTCCAGATGTTCTCATGCAATATGTTTTTACATCTTCCTTTAACTCACAGTCACTGACTGAGCAGCAAAGGCATCCACTGCATGCTATATTCTTTTTGTCGAGATATGAAAAGTATGTTACTTTTCTTTTCATTCATTCAAATCCACACCATTCATCAATACTCTACTATTTGACTAATTTAATGGTGTTGGATTTGATGGTGAATCAAAGACCCACTGTTTTATTGCATTAACTACCTACATGAAAGACCTCAGAATTTCTACATGAGAGAGGGATGAAAACATGTTGGGGAAAGGCAAATTACTAAATTTCATTGATTGGTTATAGGGGGAAAAATAATCACTAAATTACTTGGCGATTTGATATATATAAACTGTAATGACATAGCAGAAGTCTGCGTGATTGCAGCATCTCATCCCATATTTGATGTAATTTATTTTATTTTTTGTAGTTTAATTGTTGTTTTTCCTCTCCTGTTTAGTTGAGATGGCAAACTAGTTTAAGGTAGGTCACAACATTTTGCCTTAATTGCACAGATACAAAATGAATGAATCAGTCATTAGAAGACATTTCTTCTGACCAATCATAAAAAAAGTTTTTTTAATTATTGGTGTGACATAAAATACAATTGAGAAATAATTTAAGCCGTATGGTGGTCAATAATAAGCATACTAGCAGTAATGGCAGTCAAGACAAAAATCCTTAAAATAATTTTAGCCTTCACATTACTGCAATTTACACCACTTTATTGAGAAAAACATTTAAAAAGAGGGAATTTATTTGAATGCGTGAAGTACAGAGATTATTAGTTTTTCTAATTCAACTTTAAATACAAATATCAGGTTCTCGTTAGTGCTGAAAACAACAAAGACTACCTAGTTTTGGACCTATACATTGCTAAAACCACTACTGAATCCCTGTCATTTTAAAAATAGTTGTTAAAGCATATCCAAATTAGCAAAGACTAAAATACCATACTGGCCTGTTTTTCTTGCCATATGTAGTATATTTTAAAAGGTTATAGTGAGATTTTGTTTTTGTTTTTTGTAGTATATTATTTCAGGTTTTTTATGTACACCCTAGTGTTTTTTTACATACTTTTATTTTCCAAAAAGGATGGGATGGCAACATATTCAAATGGATATTGGGAAATGGTGTCTTTCTGTATTTTACTTCTTCTGTGAGTGTTCCTTTCCTGTAAAAGTGCTGCATGTAATCGGTATTCACATGTTATTGCTCCATTATGGGAAGTTACCGATTTGGGTTTGTCCCACTTATGACAGCAAGCAGAATGCATCAATATCGAGAGCATTTGAATAAAGTTGAATGGCAAACAGAATTTCTTTCCTCAGGTTCTGTTATGCATGTATCCACTCAATTTAAAACCATAAGCAGATTCAAGCAACACATTGTATGTTTTGGCAGTTGACTGCATGAAAATTAATATGTTAATACACCACAATAGACTCGGCCCCACCCTGCAGCATTGTTTCTTAAGAAAAATCTGAGATTAATGTGGATTAAAGCATCATCTTAAGAGTTGACATTGAGGTCCAGAAGGAGATTGAAAGAATTGCGCAGCTCAAATCACCGATGACTAAAATCAAATCAAGGGCCCAAGATGGAAGTTAAAACCAAAGTCAAGAGGATTAGTTATAATATAGTCCCAAATTAAAAGAAGAAAGGATATTTAAAATTATTTTTCTTGTGGGGGGTCATGGGACAATAATCTTCCTATATCCAGACAACAGAAGAGGAACAAGATTTTAGATGGTGTAATATGCCAAATTTATAGCAAAAGTCAATTTATTAAAAAAGATCAATTTGCTAGGCTTTTCTACAATGTATCATTCCACCTTATTTTGGGTTACAGAGGCTAAAATGTAGTAAGATAAAACACTTGTGTATTATGTATTTTTGTATCTTTAAATACTTTATTTGGTGTTTTTATTTAAATCAACCAACATTATTTGGCAAAGTTTTGTTAGGCCATAGCCTAACTAACCACTGTCCAAACTCCCCAAAAGAATATCTGATTCGAGTGTCTTGATTGCAGTCTATGCTCTCAATTTTGAACAAGTCCTACTTATCTACCCAAAATGACAAAAAGAAAATGTTTTCATTTTGTCAATTTCCATAAATCTTACTATGCCAATTTAAATATATTTATTTTATTCCTAAATGCAGGAATGAAGGGAATATGTTGTGTGTTCTATCAAAGTCATTTTTTTCCCCTCACAAATCAGTTGGAGATACATTTCTCTATGATGAAAAGTAAAACAATGACAGTGAGGAGTCCTTTCAACTAATGTAGTGTCGCATTCTTTTGACCCTGAGTGATTTTTTCATATATTTTCCCAATGAAGATAATGAATGAAAAACAGCCTACTTTCTCCATCTCATCAGTAGCGACCACGAGATGCTGTGGACTGCTATTCATTTAATATCCCTATCAATAGCCTGACATGATTGGGCAATTGTGAGTGAGTGACGGCACCAAGGTGGATTAATGGGCACGGATATATATCGTGTCACAAGCTGAGCTGCTTTCCAGTTGAAATTCCAATCATCTGGGGAAATAGAAAATGATAACAATATGAAAATAAAAGGATCTCCAACTGACCAGCATCAAGAGACGAAATTGAAAGTCTGCCTGGCTGCTGCTGTACTTTGAATTCCTCTTATATGGATGAGCAAACAAGCTGTCATGACAAATTGACGACTTTGAGCGGTCCGCCACATGGAGTAATTGTCAATAGCGCACTTATGAAAAGAGACCATGTGCAGAACATCAAACTGGGGGGAAAAAAACAAAAAACAGTTAGTGATATGTATTTCATTTGCGTACCAAGCCTTCCAAAGTGTCCTTTAAGCTGAACAGCACCTTAGTAGCACTAAAGCCTTTCAGCCCAGGAGACGAGGTTATTTTTGTCACATTGTTTTGCGTGCCAGAAGTGTCAAAATTGACAACCATTTGAGAGGGCAGGTAGATGTCAGATCCTTTTAATAAAAGCAGTGCACAAAGCCTCTTATGCTTCAATGCAACAAAATCTTTTATAATGGCTTTAAGAGCAAACAACAAGTCCGTTGATTAATTTTCGATCTTTCCTGCGAAACGAGTAGCTTATAGTTTAAAGCAATCTCACATCATTTTTTCAGACCAGACAGAAGAGCAGATTGGGTCGTACTTTAAGGGATGAAAGGCATAGGACTGGTTGTCCCGTTTCATGAACCTTTACAGTAAAATCCAATATGGGGATAAACAATATCACCATTTTACTAAGGCTGCTATTATTATTAGATAGATGTCAGAGGTTAATCCATCTCTCCTGCTGGCACATTTGATTGTGCACGCCTCTCATTCATCCACATTTATGCGACTATTTGGATTTTTTGAAGTGACTAATTAGCTTTTTTTGTGAGAATTGCCTTTTTTTACAGAAAGAATAAAAGCTAATTAACCTAATGTGTTACATTATACTACAGTATGTGTTTCAGTTGTTTATTTTCAGTGTTAAAACTAAACTGCTTCAAATATGTTGTTGTTTCTCTGTAACTAACAACTGCTCAAAGCTTTCTTCCTTTTTCTGACTCACCACAGACGCATAGGCTTGTAAAAATGGATGGTCGTGCACACACACGTACACCTGCTATAATTGATTATAACTGCACAAGGAGGAAACTGATTTGCTTGATTCATTCCTTTAGTCATGCGGAAATCAAACAAAGTAGGTCATGTTCATGAACGTTCTTTAACCTGCCTCTCGGCACACATATTTTAAAATGTTTCTTTATTCATCATCAAAAATCATAAGTCTGGAATGGGGAAACTATTCCACAAAGGGCCACAGTTGGTGCAGGTTTTCATTCCAAGCCATCAAGAGGACACATTTTCACCAATCTGGTGTCATACAAGTGCAATCAGTGGATTGCAGTCAAGTGCTTCTTGTTTTCTGCAGAAATCTCATTGGTCAAATTGTCTATGCTGGATTGGTTGGAACAAAAAACACAGTGGCCTTTGAGAACCGATTTGGCCACCCCTGGAATTAGTGTTATGTGTTTTGTCCTCTCATTTCTTATTTTCAGAGCCGTTTTATCCTTACTATGGTCATGGATGGGGTGCTGGAACCTATCCCAGCTGACTTTGGGCTAGGGGCAGGGCACACCCTAAACTAGTGGCCAGCCAATTGCAGGGCAAAAGGAGACAAACAACCATTCACACTCATACCTAGGGGCAAGATTAATCTGTGATAGAAATCTTCAAATATAACACTTAAAAAGTTTGCCAAACAATATACATACTTTGTACACTTGAATCATCTTGCAATGAACCCTTAACTCTGAATTGAATAAAAAGATGGAATTGTATAGACAGCAGGTAGCTTTACCTTCAATTTTGAACTGTATGAAAACCATCGGCATACGCAAGGCCTAATGGGCACTGCCCCCTATGCCTGTAATGCAGTCAACACTGCGCATGGTATGGCCGTATCTGAGACTAAAATCAAATTTAAGACTATAATTTGTGCAATAAAATCTCTTGAGACTGACAAGTTCAGTCTTTCATCCTCACGTTTAATGTTAGCAGAATTTGTCACTGTGGGTGCAATGTGTGAGGACAACTGTCTTTGATTTCCTGTGAAGAGACGTGTGGGCCACTGTTGGGTGCATTGTTTGCTTGATTTTTAACCATTTCAATATACATATTCATATTCACTGAAGTTAAGCATGTTTCTTAGTAAAGTTTTTTTTTAATTTGTCATTCTTTTGGGAGTTTATGTCAGTCTGTAAGATTTTTTTTCCCCACAGGAAAGAAAACAGAACAAAAGACCAACATGTCTGCCTCAATACATTATTGAATATCTTCAATATTCAAGATTGCCAACCTTTTCCCGTTTTGGTCCATATTTTAAATCCACTTTTCATTCAGGTTAAACAAAGTTAATCTCATTGGATAATTTTATAAGTCACCATCTTCTTTGCAAACTAAACTGCATTTTGTCCACATCCCTGCTGGATAAAAAAAAACCAAGCATCTCCTTAAATCAATGCCTGAGCTAATTGCTGTTAAAGCTGAATGGGGGGCCAGAGTTAAAGCAATAGGATCAATGTTTATTGTCTGGATGAAGCGCCAGTTGTGCCTGAATAAACTCAAATTAGAGTATTTTTGCCACATTTGCATATGAGAAGCACACAGACAACAAGTACTAATTCTTCCATGCTGAGATGCAGGTGGAACACAAAACAAAGTCAGGACGTATTTTAAGATAATTAGCAGAAAAAAAAACTGGTGAGGGACAGCAACATGCTGGGTTAAGTACAGGACTATAGAACTGCGTTAAACCCTTACTTTTCCCATGTTTCATACAGTAAAGGAAGGGTTTTTGCAAGGATGACTTCAGTCCTCGAGAGCCCCTATTCGGTCTGTTTTCCATATCTCCCTCCACTAACACACCTGAATCAAATAATCTGGATCCGTAGCAAGACTGTATAGGGGCTCTCGAGGACCGGACACCCTTGTTCTAAGATATATGAAAAAGAGCAAAACAAATTGATGTACAACCATGCAATGCTTATCTAACCTTTTGGGATTATCTTGGATTATTACCAAGTGGCAGTGGGTAAGAAGTAATTGTTTTCAACTGAATCCAGACTGATTTTGTTTTTATTTCTTTATTGGTGATATGTTCTCGCCCTGGGCTTGTGTGGGTTTTCTCTAGGTACTCTGCTTTCCATCAACATCCCAAAAACATGCATTTTAGGCTGTTTGAACCCTGTAAATTGCCCTTAGCTATAAGTGTGAACGTGACTGGTTGTCCCTCTCATTGTGCCCTACGATCGGCTTGGCTCAGGGTGTTCCCCGCCTGTCAGATGGAATAGACTACAGCACCCCCTGCAACCCTTGTGAGTATAAGTGGTAAAGAAAAGGAATTTTAGATTTGCTAAGGACATTAGGGGGTAAAAGATAAATATGTACCCAATTTTTAGGGGCAATATAATAACGTTTGCGTCACTTTTTTTGGACTGGTCAATTGGTAAAAACAAACAATCCAAATTGAATCTTTTTTTTTTAATTTTTTTTTACAAAACTGTTTTTAGTGTAGTCGCCAGCGCATGAATGAGGGGTATAAAAGTATTTGTAATTATATACTTTTTTCCTCTCCACATTATAGGTCTTCACGCGAGTCCTTCTCAGCCTTAGCACATGCACACACGGCATTCATCCTTCCTCCGTTCAGCTTGTGTGTCTGCCCATGCTCAAATGGCCTGATAGGGAACACATGAAATGAACTCAACCCTTGTCGCTCTTTGTTAGTACAACACAACACTGTGGATTCCAGTAAACTTCTTGTATGCCTCTTTAAGGAATGAGGGGATCCCTTTAATTTCTGTTGTATAGGTCTGGACAAGCGACGTCTTTTCTTTTCTGCCTGCCGCTCTTTAATCCGTCCCTCCATTTCTGGAGGGAGAAAACACAAAACTTGGTTCACGCAGTGCTTTAGTAGCAAAAACTGAAAGAACTTTGTGGGCTTTTTTCTTCTATCCCTTTACCCTCCCTCTCTGGAAATGCTCTCTTTTGAATAGGCAGCAGTAGGAACTTGGTCTAATGGGGTCCAAAGGGAATTTCTGCTCTTGAACAGGTGGAAATGTTGAAAGAGCACGTTGGGCTCCTCAAATCTAGTAGATAAGTAAAGTAGAGACGTGTTAGACAACAGGTTAGGAAGTGTGTCCTTGTTTCACCATTGCACATGTAGAGCATTTAAAAAGAGCACACGTTTGTAAAGAGCAAAAGGAATCTGAGGGCGGGCTGCTTGAAGTGGGCGTCTCACTGTCACACATTTAAGAGTTGGGGTGCCCACTGATGTCACCAGACACGGAGACAGTAATCCATTGGGGCGGTGCCCATGCCAACATGACACAGAGAACACTCGCCTCTTTTTTCCACACCCATCTGACCATTCAAGAGGCTAACTGCCATCCAATTTCTTCTTCCAGTCTCCAGGAGCTCCAGTGGCAACATTTTTTTTCTCCTCCTCTTCTCAACTCGTCTTCCTCCTCGTCGCCCAAACGACCTCAGTAGTGTCCTGGTAATTTTGTGTGCACTACTTAATGAGCATTAATCCACCACCCCTGGATGCCATTGTTACTGCGGGATACCCATTTGGATGCAAATAAGTAAGGGGGTGGCAGCAAGGTGCTTATTAAACTGATGTGTCCTCCTGTCTTTTCTGCTGGAAGCGCAAGAAAGTGAAAAGACAACTGGAAGGAGCGCCTTGGACATCTTGGGAGTGGCTGGTGCCCCCCTAAAAAAAAATAAAGAAAAGAAAGGAACAAAAAAAAGGAAAAAAAGTTTTGCTGCAAAGAGGAAGGAGTGGTGCGAAAAAAAATTAAAGAAAAGGAGAAAAAAACAGCAAATGTCAAGCGCCGGACCTGTGGAGACAATGATGTCCTGCGGTCGGACCCGACCCTCCGCGGCTCCCAAGTCCCTCGCCTTCTCCATTGACCGAATCATGTCTAAAAGTGCGGAGCCGAGGAGTTCCACGGAGGAGCGCTCCGAGGCGAAAAAACTGCTCGGGCTATGTTCGCCGATCCCTTGCATGATTCCACTGCAGCCTTTCGGCTACGACCTCCAAGCCAAGGCCCTGATGAACTACTCGGAGCTTTGGCGAGCGAGTCTGCGGGGAAGTTTTTGCGGCTCCGCCAGCAGCGTGCCGTGCAAAGGAAGCTGCGGCGTCTGCGCCAAAATGGACTCAGCGCTCAAGCAGCAACAACAACATCAACCAGCCGTAACCACTGGAAGCAGGGTGGTCAAACCACAGGTGATCCACCAGGCTGTGGCTATGCCGAGTGGCGGCTCCCTGTACTATCTCAACTATCTGGACTCTGCCTACCCCCAGTCGGACTTTCTTGCGGGACACTGGCTCGCCAGTCCGCAGGCTCAGGCCTCCCTCTCGGCTCACCACAGACTTTTACTTCTGGAAAATGCCAAACTAGTCGGGAACACAGGAGGAGACAAGATCCTACCCACACACCAGTATCCGCACAAGGAGCATCTTCCGGGCCAACTGGACCAAATCGTGAAGGAGAACCAGAGCGCGAGCGCTGAAAAGATCGCATTCAAGTCCCATAAACATAACAGCAGCAACGGCAGCAGTGGAGACGGAAAAGCTAAAAATTTCACCTGTGAAGTGTGCGGAAAGGTAATGCAAAATACTTTTTTTAAACCAAATAATTATGACCAAACGAAATTTCATCGTTTTTGATAGAATTGTTCAATGTTGTTAGGACTGTTTTGCGTCACAATCTTTATTGGAGACGTTCACACGCGTTCAAAATAGTCTGGATTTTGAATTAATATGTTTTTTTTTCAACTCCACAGGTTTTTAATGCACACTACAATCTGACCAGACACATGCCAGTACACACGGGGGCCCGTCCATTTGTGTGCAAAGTGTGTGGAAAAGGCTTCCGACAGGCCAGTACGTTGTGCAGACACAAGATCATCCATACGCAGGTGATGAGAATGGCACACACTGCGTCAATTTTGGGGAATATTTTTTTTCCTGAATATTTTTTTCACCTGTATTGTTTTGCAATATGTAGGAAAAACCACATAAATGCAATCAGTGTGGGAAAGCGTTCAACAGAAGCTCCACACTGAACACACACGTACGGATCCACGCCGGCTACAAACCTTTCGTGTGCGAGTTCTGTGGGAAAGGATTTCACCAAAAAGGTAAACAAACAAAATAATATTAATACTATGATGTGATGCTTTTTTTATTTGTTAATTTTTTTTAAACGTGTGCTTTTAAATATTTTACTTCATCGCGAGTTGAATGGTCACAAAGGAAAATGAATTACTGGCCCTAAAAAGGGAATTTCATAAATATGGGATTTTGTTTTAGTACATTTTAAACATATAACACAGTTTCTGTTTTTTAATTTTCCCCGGATCATCTCCTGCGTTTTTAATGCAGATAAAAGTCATTTGTTACAATATAATCTCATTCTGATATTTTTCTATTGTAAATATGTGCATCCGTTTATTGGTGTTATTATTATTTGCCTTTATATTATATTTTATCATCGAAATTAATGAGAAGAGAACTAGTTGTAGGCCGCACACGGGAGCGTGAAGCCATCAGTGGAAATAGGACATGTCACTTTACACTGACTAATTCGCCCTTCAAGATGGCAGCATTTGCTCCGGGTCATCTGCTCGACCTCCGAAAAGTTGGGAATCTGTGCTAGTTTTCCACTTGTCACCGCACTTGAGTTTGACAAAGTTTGACAACTTCTTGACTTCAACACACAAATCCCAGATTAATGAAGTCTGGTCGGTGTAGGTTAACCGGAGAGGCTCTATAACTTCCCAATGAACTGCTGACCTTAGTGGGGGGGAATAGAAAATGGGGCCTCTTTATGCTCACTTTTTGTTAAGCTCTGTAAGCAATAGCCTGTCACTTTCCCTCTGATGTCATAATCATCGTCCTATAAACCAATTTTCTTTTATCTTTAACATACAGCAGGTTAACCTTTTAATCCATGTTTTACAATTTTGTTAAATGAAATGCACAATTAAATGAATTTTATTACTAAAAAGGCATCTAATGCATATATATTTTATATATATGTAAGCATTAGATGCATTTTAGTTTTCTTTAAATTATACTGTCTTACTATAAATAACATAATAATTGAGGAATTTAAAAATCTAATTATTGCTCATAATATCTTGAAACCTTTGATTCTGGCATTTATAATTGTAAGTTCAGTGTATTCTTATTAGATAAACACAATTATGCAGTTTTTTTTCATCTTGCATTTGTCTCCCCTGCAGGTAACTACAAGAACCATAAACTGACTCACAGTGGGGAGAAGCAGTACAAATGCTCCATCTGCAACAAGGCCTTCCATCAGATCTACAACTTGACCTTCCACATGCACACACACAATGACAAGAAGCCGTTCACCTGTTCCACTTGTGGAAAGGGCTTCTGTCGCAACTTTGATCTCAAGAAACACATTAGGAAACTACATGACAGTTTCTCTTCTGCCCCAGATAGAGAACCCAGAGAGCTCCAGATTTGAAGCGCTATTCTAAATCTCCTTATGTGTTCAGCCCAGACAATGAGAGGCCTCAAACGGACCGCCTTATGCTCGACATTTGTGACCAAAAGCAACAGCTACGAATGCTCTGAAAGAAGGTGAAGACAGTCTGTGGTTCTCAATCCCTTTGGCACTCCTTTTCAGGTACCATACACCGACTGTCATACTTTGAGAACATTTTTTTTCTGTCTAGAAATGCTTTGTTTGATGCCGTTACAAGCATCAATAAGAGGAATGATTAAATTGTATATAAAGGGAAATGATATTTAAGATATGGAAATTTTGAGGGACACCTCATAATGTTGTACATTTTACGCCATGTGTTACTGTTATTAAATAAGTTATAACTTATAATAATGAATGTTTGAGCTTGTTTCCACCATTCAAATATTTGAAAATAAAACCGAAAAAGATGCAGAAAATGTTTTAGATGTTACTTTCAGTGTGTTTGTATGGAGATTAATGAATGAATTGAACCAGCCTTAAAATACAGTTTGACATTTGTTCAGAAAAAAATATTCAATACAATCATACAATCAAATTAAGTACATCTGATTAAAAATAAAATCACATAAACATAATGCACAATAGTCCCTGTACATTTGTTTTATGTAATTGCACTAATGTGCTCAATGAGCCACAAGTATACACATTTGTTGAGATAACTATACTTGATAGAACCATAAACTGTTAATAAATCGCAAACGTTTACTGAGAAGTAAGTGTCATAATAATGAAGTGTTGTTTCAAATCTCACATGATGTCGCCATAACCGGATCAACTGTGCGCTCTGTAACCACTCTACCTCGACATTTATTGACAGACACGATCTCACTAATACTACATTTACACTTGACTCGTGTGTAATGTCTCAAATGATCAGAAATAAGATGGACCCTTGAAAACAAATTACATTAAGCAGCTAAACGGCCTCTGGAGGCTAGATGGCAGAGAGTGAATGCATGTGGCAGGCTCGGGTTCAGCACATCATCAGAACTGAAGATAATGGAGCACTCAGGCGTAGCTCTTCATCTGGACCTCTGCGTTAATAGAGCACAAGTTATTCTCTGCACGGCTCCTGGAACAATATTATCCCTGCACACATTCTGTTGAGAGGTAGATGCGTGCTCCCAAATGGAGATCTTTCTATTAACAGCCAATTAGTTCTCAGGCAGCCTGACCCTGGCCTGTAGAGTCCTGACTGAATACACACTTGCTAATGTGACTATAGAATGTATAGTCTGCTCGCCACCTGTCTGCATCTGTGCCCACTAACAGACAGAGTAGTTGTTTGATTTTTAATCAAATAGTATATATTTTCACTTATATACTAAAACCCACATGTGAGTTATAAGTACAGCAGGATCGTATTCAAATGAGATGCTTTTCTTTTGTGAAATGGCAGGTTTAGTATCAGTATTAGACAATAAGATTGGTCAAAAGGAGTGTGTGGCCTGGTTGAAGTTTGTAAACCATTCTATGGCTATAAAAGCTTTATTTCAGCTACAGCGTGAAGTATGGATAAAGCGGTTCAGAAAATGAATGAATGAACTCTACTATAGTTCCTTTATTCAAAGAGGGATGCTCTAGTTACTATAGCATCCCTCTTTGAGTTTAAAGATGCATTAGAGTTTCATTGTGGTATACATATACTGTTTTATAGCAGCAAGACCACAAAAATTGCAACTATTTTACATCATCTTCTAAACATGGACATTGAGTTGGGAGGACAAACTACCTCGTGGAGCGCGGTAAGCAAGCCACCATCCTTTCCACATTCAATATGGCGGGATATGGCCTTAGGCTCACTCAAAAATGACTAAGTTCCTGGTGTGTTGTATGTAATGATAGTTTTTACTCCGAGTGCTAATCACCCGTTTCAAATTTGTAATTGTTGAAAATAGCACGGAGCACTCAAACTTATTTTCATTCTTTATTACATTTCTTATAGATATTGTGGTCAACATTAATGTTATTTAATGTTATTCCATATAGACATATAGGAGAAGCAGTACATTGCGCGGGGTACACAAGACAGCGTGCAAGTAGTAAACAACCTGAAGGCTACCAGGTTGGCCTTTTTTTTCCTGCACACCCCCTCCTTCACCGCTTCAACATCTGAGCAACTGCATCAGCATCCACAAACACGTTAATTGACTAACCGGGCCTTTAATTACCGCGCGTCCAAGCGGAGGAGATTAGGAGAGCTGAAGAGGGAGCGCGCGTTAATCAGCTGTCAACAACATGAGGACATCTTTCTTTGGCTCACCACACCAGCGCGGGATCAACGGGGATTGAGGCAATTTACGGGCCACAATGGACTTCGTTTGAGACAGGAAGAGAAAAAAAGAGAGAGGCGGACTTTTTGTTTGGCCGATTGAATTGATTGTAAATGGGAGATTAGCGGGGAAGCTTCAGCAGCGGCCTGTAAGTGCCTGATCAAGGAGGGGGGAGAAAGAAAGCGACCAATTAAGTCTACCAAATGTTAACTTACATCAGTTTCCCCTCAGTTTAGCCCACATGAAATTCCAATTAAAGCATCCCCCCCTCTAAAGCTTCCATTCTTTTGGAAAGGGTGGAGGTGGTGACACTTTGTGCCGCTACACATCAGACAAAACACAAGGTTCCCACCACATCTAAGATGGGCCATTTGGAGAGCAAGATTTTTGAAATTTCATTTTATCTTCCTTATGAACATAATGGCAAATTATGACATCAAGGCCCTTAAATCTTTTTTCAATATATCGATATGCAGCAACATGGTGGTCATTGTTTTTCAACGAAAAAATGACTATAGTTTGAATTCAGTGTTTGAATTGAAATATAAGTTCTTAATTAAATATATGATTCTAGATGCTAGCACTTTATTCACACTTAGTCAATGCATTTTAATAATTAATGCTCACATTTAAAGTTACTTAATATACTTTGCATGTATTATGTTTCATCTTTAGTGGTAAAATTTTGAAATATTGCAAGTCATGAGAGTATACTTAAAAACATTTTTTTAACGCTCACAGTGCACCGCAAGTACTCAGAAAACAATAAATTAAAAGATTTATCTTTATTAATTCCAATTTATTTTAAATCTTTTCAAAAGATAAACACCGGTCATACTTAACTTGTAATCCCAATTGACCATAAACTGTCTTTATGTATAAATGCAAAGTGAAAACCCAAATCTTTTTCAATAGATGGCTTGGATGTGCTTAAATGTCTTTGAATCCCCGCTCCCATGCATCCCCTCATTAGGCACTGGCCCTTTAGCACAATGAACCAGGATTTATTCTAAGAATTGAGGGGTTAATGAGCAGTGGCTTCACCAACCTCGTAAGCTCTATTCCTGCTTTAAATAACACAGCAGTAAATGAACAGACTGCATTGCACTTTCAAATGTCAGGAAAAAAACATTGAAATACATTAAAGCTAGATGCATCTGGCTTTTCATTTGTGTAATGCAATGTAATGAAGAAAATAAGGTAGCTAATCAATTAAAAGCAGCATCACCTTAAAACTTGTAGCATTAATGAATGTGGTGCATAGAAATGCCAATCTCAAGAAGCCAGTATGCACACAGTTTAAATGAAACAGATGTGATTCACAAGCACCTCATTTAGATTCTTTTACAAAGTTATCCCTAAATCGTTTTCAATTGAATGTTTTAAAGACTGCGATAGGCAGTCTGTTGTGCTAGCGGTTTTCTTTTGACATGTCAAGGGTGCAATGAGCCTGGAGAAGGTTGAGGCTATTGCTGGGAACTGAATTGGGAGAGAGATCCCAACATTCATGTTTTTGACCTTCACCAGTTTCCTAGTCTTCCCTCACCACTGTCTTCAGACTAACATGCATATAGCTTAAGGGTGAAAGGCAGTCAGTTGGAAAAATAGAAGGATAAGGGCCTGCTTTAACTGTGGTGTGAGGCCTATATCACAAGCCCTGAAGCAATGTCTCATTGCCAAGGATTTTTTTTACACTAAGTATCGTTTTTATGTTTGAATTTTAATATTCTGCTATGTGTTAACATTCTCCATGGAATGTTTATGGTGTTTGAACCATAAAATTGCAGAAAAATTACATTTGCTCATTAAGATGAAATAGAAACAGGTTTAAATGTGGGATTGGCCACAATTGTATTCAAGAATCAACTTGGACATTGTGTAAGTTTCAATACAGTTTATCATGAAAAGTATTATATCTAGTTAATTGTATTGCATTAACTTCAGATTCTTTGCTTTTTCCCCCCAACCCATTCTCTCCATCACACTGACAACTGGATATCTCTCGACTTGATTCTAGCAGTGTGGCATTCTTGTGTAAAATCAGTTTATTTGGGGATGTCCGGTGCCACTGCTAATCCTTTTGACCTCACCTGACCTGACCTGACCCTGCTGGGAAATGTTCTTTTTCCCTTCACTCATTAATAGTGAATCTCCCTTCTTGTTCTCACAATTAAGACTGCCCTTCACTTATACACAACTTTCATAAGAAAACAATTTGATTAAATCTTACAACACTAACAATTTTTGCTACTAACTCTTGTCAGTGTTTGACAATTTCCAATCAGTTTCACCAGTTAAATAATCTAAAAATTTTCAGGGTGATTGCCATTTGTGTGCTTCTAATAATTCCAAAACAAATATTTCTAACATTTGTCGATTGATTTCAAAGGCTGCTTTGTGCAGGTTTTCATTAAAACCAGATGAGGGGACACCTTTTGCAGGTGCAATAAGTTATTTACAGCCAGGTGATACTTATCTTTAGAAGACCCCTCATTGGTTAAAGCAAGTTTTCAGGTCTGGCAACTTTCACATCACTCACAAGCTGGTTCGGATGAAGAACAATGCAATTTATGAGACGGGAGGGTGTATTGGATGGTGCTGCATGGGATGAAAGCAGAGAGGTATGCAATTACAGTGGAGCAGTTAACTGAAGTGGGGGGCTCTATTAGAGGTATTACACTTGAGTCTGTGTGGGGTGGGCAAGGAGCTATGCCAGGCTACCTTGAGGCTCTTGTTGTTTTCTCTTGTGTATATGTTGAAGCCTTTTATTTAATATGAAATAGCATGGCGACAGTCAAGGTTTTTCTCTTGAGGAAAAAACAAAGCGCTGGGAGAGTAGGCTCTTAAGTGGAGTTGACATGTCATGGTCAAAATAGAAACTATGAATTTACAAGTTCAAACTGGGTCACACAAAAAAGAAAACACCAAGACTGCACCATCAGATGTAATCAGCAAATTAAAAATGATATAGTTGTCAAATCTGTAAAATTTCAGAAATGACATTAGCAATATTTTCTCTAAACCTTTGATCCAAACAGACAGATTTTTGGTGTATGAAATAGTGGGCTTAAAATATTCTTCTATACTGTATAATGACATGCATTGTTCAATTACTCATTATCCAATCAACATGAATTAGCACTTAATGAGCATTTACACTTTGGGCACATCTCATTAAAATGCCTGAGTTGTCTATTGATTTACATTAGACTCAATTTATCTATTATCTTGTATCTCCAAAAAAACGGAGGACGACTGTGTGAGGTCTCTGAAGGGAAGTCTGGGAGGTCTGGTCCATGACAAGAGCATAGACTCTGCCTTTAGTACCCCAAGGCCCCAACGATGAGCTAGTCATTTGGAAGGACTCCAGATCGTGCTCTTCAAAACGTTTTAGATAATTTGCTACATTGCTTCTTCATCTTCTTCCCTCCCACTACCCAATGCTGTCACCCCTGATCGGATGCAAACGAGTAATACCTCCCCCATTTGCCTGTTTAAAATCTGCCCTTGACCTCACAGCACTTGCCCCTCATCACCACCCAACTCCTATCAGTCCAGACTGGTCCAGTCAGTCATGGCCAGAGGCTAGATGACCCCCGAAGGCGCCTGCAGCATTGGGGCCACAGCTGAGGAGCCCGGGCAGCTGCCAACCACCAGCTACTTCAACCCGGGCTGTCCGGATGATTGCATTTGTCAAGCCGCCACTCCGTGTCAGCCCGTCGCTGGCCTGATCACCGTCAATTAGTAGTTAAAGCAAGGGGGGAAAGGGGGTGGGGTATTCTGCTTGTGTACTGTGAGAAGGTAAAACATGATGTGAGGAGAGGGGTCATTAAGCTTGTCTGGCAGGAAAGAAGCAGTTGACACTTCATTTATTTTGAATTATACAATAAGTACGACAATGATTTTCTAATTATCTGTCTTGTATGGACATTCAGCTTGACATTTTAAAGGTTGCCATAGAAAACATAGCTGAAAATTTTCCAAATATAATTGATTTCAACATCACTTTTTTAGGGAGACACCATTTAGTGTCATTTCTTTCCATGTTGCAATCCATGCTCATGGGCAGAACTGTAACAGCTAAAACAGAACTGAAAAGCTTTGGAAATATAGTAAAAAAATGTTTTCGTATTTTTTTAAATTTAAATATCCAGGTTATTGTTGAAAAACAAACAAACCCAATTTAATATTTACATGTATAGGACGAACTGAAGATGCTTTAGATATTGTCTCCCTCTACTGGTTCATACCTCGTATTACCAAAACAAGTAACAACCATATTTGTCATATTATACAATAATGAAATAAGATTCAGAATTAAAATTATATTTTATT
Source organism: Stigmatopora nigra (assembly GCF_051989575.1). Taxonomy (NCBI): domain Eukaryota; kingdom Metazoa; phylum Chordata; class Actinopteri; order Syngnathiformes; family Syngnathidae; genus Stigmatopora; species Stigmatopora nigra. Next base: position 12,018,547 of record NC_135517.1, on the reverse strand, counting down.
TTCTATGTCGTATTGGAAACGAGACTGTTTCCCCCATTTTTTTATTTTAAGCAAAAATAAGCACATATCTGCAAATACGATAAATTAACTTCAAATTACAGCAACAACTTTAATTTTGTCTGTCCGAGATGAAGTCTCCTTGAAAAAAATGTTTTATTCCTGCATCAATTTGGAATATGAACGTTTCATGAAGGTATAGTAGTCGGCCATCCGAGTGTCCCTGAAAGCACCACGTGAGGTCAGAAGGCGGAGAAGAGACGTGCGCGTGGCCATGTGAATAGCGAAGAGAAAACCGCCCCTTTACACACCAAATGACTTCTGTGTGGATCAATTCACGAACGGCTTTACGACAGACTCGCCTATGTTTGCAAGAATTCTGCTTTTGAAATTCTGGTGGTTCGACACCCAAGGCTCTCTTTCATTGCAGCTTTTTTCGCCGTGGTGGATTGTAACATCAAATGAACGTTTTGTGTCGAGGTCACTGATAACCGAGTGACATTTACGTTGGTTCATTCATCATCAAAACAATGGCAGCCCACGACTTCAATTTCTTGCTTGCGACGGATTCGTATAAGGTCAGTGAAGCAGTACTTTACTTCATCGATGGTGTTTTTGGCGCTTGAGAATGACGTCGCATTGTTTATGAAAGGCTGTATTAACGATCTCAAGTGAAATGCTGCTTTGATCGCATATTTTTAAATTCGTTTTGAATGTGCGTAGAATGAGTCTAAATAGAAACATTTAGAGGCTATTTTAGTCTTTAGCCCACTATATTGCCAATTTAGACGAATTTGGACATCTTATCAATGTAATAACGCTGTTAATGTATATTTGATAGATATTTCAGCGTGTCGGCCCTTTAAGAGGCGTTTATGGCTGTCTACAGATGAAGGCATTGTTTTTAACATCCCCCAAACATATGTTCTTAAAAGCACAATTTGCAATTATTTCCATGTACGATCGTTACATATGGCATGAAATAATCTATCTTAATGATAAAATTCTGATTTGGAAGGTATATTCAGTTCCTTACTATGAAGATAAGATGACATTTGACCCCATCCTCCTTGAACCCCACATAAAAGACAATGTTTTAACTGTAGTGTGATTTGAGATGCTCAACGTAATTTCTAATACTAATTTTAAAAATGCAATCACTGGCAGATGAGTGGTTAGTGCATCGGCCTCACAGTGGGGGACCTGGGTTCAAACGCAGGTCCATCTGTGTGCAGTTTGCATGTTCACCCCGGGCCTGCGTGGGTTTTTTCTGGGTATTCCGGTTTCCTCTCGCATTACAAAGGCATGCATGGTAGGCTGATTGAATTGTCCATCGGTATGAATGGGAGTGTAAATGTTTGTTTGTCTCCTTGTGCCCTGCGATTGGGTAACAACCAATTCAGAGTGTCCCCCGCCTCGGACCCGAGGTCAGCTGGGATAGGCTCCGGCACCCCTCGCAACCCCAGTGAGGATAAATTGGTTGAGAAAATGAAATGAGGAAATGAGAGAATGAAATGAAATGCCGACATAGGTTTTCTACTATATAAGTTGTTTTAGACTGTATATACACTATATGTTCTTAACAATGCATTTGTACCTTTGTAGATTTTAATAAATATATAGGCCAAAATACAATTTTGAAAAAAAGTATTTTCTAATTGCTTGTGCTTGCAGTTCAAGTTGTTACATAATATGCTTCTCAATATAGTATTTTTTTTTTTTATATCAGTAAAGGTCAACTGTCACAGTCATGTGTAGTTGTTAAATGGCAAAGGTCTGGATGATTAATAGCCATTTATTTATTTATTTATTTTTTATTTTAAGCTCCAACCAGCCCCTGGATTTAAATTTTTTGAATATTTAACAACATGTAATCTGATTTGGCAATGCTTGTGGTAATGCTGCTTAGGGTTCCGAAGCTTACTACTTTACACTGCTTAATTTAAATAATCAAGCTGTAAAATCACCCAAAAATCAGGAGTTTTTATTTGGCCTTTTAACGTTTACATTTCTGTTTTACATTCTGCATCTTTTGTAAATTGGTGCTTTAAAAATAACATTGCACAAATATGTGACATCTTCATACTATGTAATATTGTGTCAAATTGTACATTATAGCTGTATGGTATGGGGAGTCAAAAGTATGTGGAATGGAATTTCTTTTAACTGTATAAAGCTGGATCATTAAATAGAAACTCCTCGTTTCCAATCTGTGACTAAGTATTTACAGGATTTTTTTTTATCTTTGCTATTATGTAATACACGTGGCATGATTACAAAGTGATGAATGAACACTCTATGCATCTAGAATGGTTGTGAAATTTTCATAATAGGCTTATTAGGACTTTGGTTAAGACTTCATTCTTTGTGGTTGTGTTCCTCAGATAACACACTACAAACAGTATCCTCCGAACATCAGCAAAATCTACTCCTACTTTGAATGCCGTCGCAAGAAAGGAACCCAGTTCAGCGAAGTGGTGTTTTTTGGTCTCCAATATTTGTTGAAGAAATATCTGACAGGTACATGTACATCCAGAAACGGTGGAAAACACACAACCAATTAGGATTTCTCAAGTTTCATTCACGTGAGATGAATATTTAGTCATGCTTATTGTTGCTTGGAAGCTCTGTTAGTTGAAACGGTTATTCCATGTGACTTTGCTTTTGAGTAATTGATTGGTTTTCTACAGGCCGAGTCATTACAGAGGAGAAGATTCAAGAAGCAAAACTATTCTACCAGTTACACTTTAAGCAAGCTGTATTTGATGAAGAAGGCTGGAGAAAGGTTCTTGAGGTAGGTCGGTGTCAAGAAACCACATTTGTGAAAAAAGAAAGTTAAACCAGCTCCTTGGTTAGGTAAATCATTTGGAGAAATGTTCTAACTTTGTTTTGCACATATCCAAAATTACTATCGCCATGCACAGCAATTTTCTTATCACCACAGTGCACGTGAGTGAATCTGTTCGAAATGATAATGGGCTGGTGCCCATCTATGTTGACACACATATTTTCCCTCTAAAGATGTTAACGTTGTTTGGTCATGATAGTATGGATGGTTGATGTATTTTCTTATTAGGACTCACAGCATGTTTTAATGTACTTCTTTTGTATCAGAAACATGATGGCCGTCTTCCTATCCGAATAAAAGCTGTACCTGAAGGCAAGATCATACCCAGGGGCAATGTTCTCTTCACTGTGGAAAATACAGACCCAAGCTTCTTCTGGCTAACCAACTACGTTGAGGTAAGTGATACTTACACATGACAAATTTGTTGCCTTAATACAGGAGTGCCACAGGAAGGGTTAGGAATTAGTTAACTTAATGAGACTTTTTGAAAAAAAAAAAAACGGACTGATTACCTGAAATGTTAGCAGTTTAACATATTTCGAATGAACTGCCTCATACTGCTACGTATCCTTACCTATTTTGTCAAATCATTTCATCTCATTTCATTTTCTGAACCGCTTCATCCTCATTAGGGTTGCCAGGGGTGCTGGAGCATATCCCAGCTGACTCTGAGCCAGAGGCGGGGGACACCCTGAATCAGTGGCCAGCTGATCGCAGGGCACGAGGAGACGGACAACCATGCACACTCGCACCCATACCTAGGGGCAATTTAGAGTCTTCAATCAGCCTACCATGCATGTTTTTGGAATATGGGAGGAAATCAGAGTACCCAGAGGAAACCCACACAGGCCTGGGGAGAATATGCAAACTCCACACCGGTGGACGTGACCTGTATTTGAACCCCAGACCCCAGAGCTGTGAGGCCGACACACTAACCACTTGCACCACTGGGCCGCCCTTGTCAAATGATTTTGGTGGTTATTAGTTTCTACATAAACTACTTAAATCCCTTTCATTGGCATTTTATATTATTCAATATGTAGTATGGATGCTGATGTAATAGTTTTCTTATCTTGTCTTCAAACTACTAAGTATTAGTTCTTAGTTTTGAAAAGATAAACCCTTTGCTCCAATTTTTTCACTGACTACTTGTTTAAAAGCACCTTTTTACTTCTGGTTCTAGACCATGCTGGTCCAGATGTGGTATCCCATCACCGTGGCGACTATATCCAGAGAGTTTAAGAAGATCCTTGCAAAACACCTGAAGGCCACTTCAGGAAGCCTTGAGGGTCTTGAACTGAAGCTGCACGACTTTGGCTACAGAGGAGTCTCCTCACAGGAGGTCAGTGAAAGTGTGTCATAACTTATTTTTAAAAACATGAGTGGCTTGTACAGTAATCATTTTGGACAGTAGGAACAAGTATTTAATTGTGGTAAGATTCCTCATAGTTGTCTGGACATGTGGTTGTGATTGTCTTGTGTCTTAGAGGTCTATTGTCATGTAACCTTCCCAATAAACATAATGACTATCCTCAACTGTAGAATTACTCTATGCAACTTCCTGCTGTACTGAAATAGCATTTTCCTGCTGTAAGGCAAACCTTTTAGAATGTATGACTAACTTGAAAAACAGGGCAGGTTAGAACAACTCGATGTATGCTAGTGCTTTATTTTTCCTAAAGATACAGAAATAATTACTATTTGATTCATTTTTTTGTATCTACTCAGTCTGCAGCTCTAGGTGGAGCTGCTCATCTGGTGAATTTCTGCAGTACTGACACAGTAGCTGGTCTTCTAATGGCTCAGCGATATTATGGATGCCAAATGGCTGGTTTCTCTATTCCAGCTGCTGAGCATAGGTAAATAAAAGTAAGAGTAATAGGGTAATAGGGTCTCCCTGCATTTTGTATTTCTGGATAATATTTATAAACTCTAAACTATGTGGTATTTGTTTGTTTGTTTATTATCGTGTTTTAAATACATTTTTTTTAAGTATATAAAAATATAATATTAAAATACTCTCCATTTTTCTTCCAGTACGATCATCTCCTGGGGGAAAAGTAGAGAGAAGGATGCATTTGAGCGCCTTTTGGATGCATTCTCTTCTGGGCCAGTATCAGTAGTCAGTGACAGCTATGACATCTTCAATGCGTGCAAACACATCTGGGGAGACAAGCTGAAGGAGCGAGTCATGGAACGTGGACAGGACTCCTTTCTTGTTATCCGCCCTGACTCTGGAGATCCTGCAGAAACTCTTATCGAGGTAAATAAAACAACTGGATGCAGTCTGACATGATCATAAAAATGATCAAATCGGGCCTCTTGTATCATCTTAATTAATAATAATTTTACTATTATGTCTTTTTTGTATTCAAATATTTGGGATGTAAATATTTGAATATAATGTCAGGCAAATAATGTGGTACTATTATATTTTTTTATAACCAGGGAAATAGTAACTATTATTTATTCCTGTTTTGCTATGACCAATACAAATACATTCAATTGAGTTTGTGGAGTTGGGAAAGTGACCACCTTCTCAACCCTGTCACACGCCAATAAAAAGTAAGAGTGAAAGAAGACTAGAATAGTAGGGGTAGAGGTGCCAGGTCAGCCCAAGAATTTTGGGGTCATGTAGGAGATAATTTTAGAAAGGAGAACAAATGAAAAAAGATTGACAAGGTTTAGAACGCCATTAAATTTTGCTGGGAAGAAAAACACTCGGAATGTTCTCATATGGCTCTATTATCTGCATGTGTGTACGCCATTGCAGTGGAGCAGTTTTTCCATTTTGGTTTGGCATCTTAATGGCGTTAAAGACAATCCTCCAAACTAAAGACTTATCTTTCAGATAACCAGCTCCTTGGAATTAGGTTTTAAACTCAATGTCCGTGCGGCACACCTCAAACAACTTGACCCATTCTCAAATTGGATCTTGATTTTGTTTGGGGTATTAAATGAAATTGTAGATGAGGATGTCAAAATTTGGAAATATATGTAATTATGCTAAATTGCACAATATGCACATGTATCTAATCCATAATTCAACAATTTACAAAAAAGAATGTGGATAATTGTTTTTGGTTCCAATGTAACAAAGCTTATTTAGTATAACAAGCTCAGGCTGAGAATGTCATGAATGATTTTAACTACCTCTATAAATTACTCTGTTTCTACTAGGTCATCAGGATTTTGGAGGAGTGTTTTGGGTGTTCTCGGAACTCTATGGGATACAAGTTGCTGCCATCATACCTTCGAATAATTCAAGGGGATGGAATTGACCTCAAATCAGTAGATGAGGTACTAACAACGGACTTCTGAAAATGATTCAGTTTTTTTATATTCCTATCCATCTCAAGTTAAACTAAAAAAAAAATATATATATATATATATATATATATATATATATATATATATATATATATATATATATATATATATATATATATATATATATATATATATATATATATATTTATATATATATTTGGGGGATAAAGGGAAATGATTATTTTTTTACCATTATTAATCAAATAATAACTGTTGATCCATAATTTGTATTGGTTGCCATCATTATTCAGATTCTACACAAGTTGAGTGATGAAGGCTGGAGTGCGGAGAATGTTTTCTTTGGTTGTGGCAGTTCTTTGCTCCAGAAACTTAACAGAGATACACTCTCATGTGCCTTCAAGTGCAGCTACGTGGAGACAAATGGCAAGGGGGTGAGTAAAGTTCCAGTTGTAGGTTATCAAATGGTGAAGTATAAATTACAAGGTATATAGCTATATTCGCCGGTCCCATCTGCTTGGGCGAGGTTATTGCGCGTGTTTTGGTGATCTATTTGTGTACGGAGAAGCATAATGGCTAATCCACACGTGTGCAGATCGCAATAAAGGATGACAGTGTAAAAATAACAAAGATTCATTCATCAACTCTGCTTTCAGCTTTAACAAATAAAAGATTGAGTTTACACATTTGGAGAAGGCCAAGAAATTGATTCATAATACAATTTTCTATTAAGATCCGACATCTGTTTCTGGCCATCATAAAAAAATTCAACTTTCTACGATGCACGGTTTGGACAAACGTAGCGAGAGAATCTTAACATACACACACCCACACATCCATCCTTAAATCATGCTTTATAAGGATTATAGACAATGCAGCGAACAAGCCACTGTTTTTTTCGAAATTCACTCCTTTGTCCGTTCACAGATGGACGTCTACAAGCTGCCAGTGACGGACCCATCTAAGGGGTCAAAGAGAGGTCGTCTGTCACTGAGAAGGAATTCCAATGGGCTCTTGGAGACTGTAGAAAGAGGGGCCGGCAAACCTGAAGAGGTGAGACCTAGCTTCAGTTTACTTACACTTTATAACAAGACACTTTTTTTCTTCCTTTACGTCCATAGTCCTTGAGGAGAAGAATAAGATAAAGATTTTTTGTACTTTTTTCCAAAGTCAGATATTTACGTCTCATTTTTGTTGTTATGTTGTGTTCAAACTGTATGATTTGGGGATGTGGTTTGCAAGATCTTCACAGTAGTTGGCATGAAATTTTTACCGTTCCCTCTGACAAAAATGGTGTAACTGAGGCAAGTTTTTGGGCCGCCCAGCTCACACATCCCTGTTCAGGTGTGTCCATCAGTTCCCATTAGGTTTGAGATGAGAACATCTGAGGCTCATTCCACAACACATTTTGTTATTCATTTACCACTTTGTAACCTGTTGGGACATCGTGCTTTTGATGCGTGTATCAGTTTAGTAGTGATAAGCAGAAGAACTGGTTTGAAATACTGGTTTGAAGTGTTATTGATTGTCAAATTGTGGCTCTGTCCAACAAAGAAAAAACTGTACATTTTCAAATTAATCAATTATCTGTGCTGTTAAAAGACCCATATTCTTCAAACACAGTGTTTTGACACAAATCTTAGCCTATGCAACTCCCAGACGTGAATTTTCATGAAAATCGGTTCAACCGTTTCAGAGTCCATAGAGATAGAACAGATATATATATGCACACACACAGACAAATATGCATTTATATAATAGTTTAGATCATCTCTGTTCATCTCTGTTTCTTCTGTGTCACCCTCAAGGATTTGTTAGTGACTGTGTTTGAGAATGGATGCCTTCTGCAGAATTACTCCCTGGAGGAAATTCGTAAGCATGCCAGATTGCGGGATGAGGAAATGACTCCTCCTACCACACACAACCACAAAGAGGAGCTGCTGCACAAGCACATCATCAATGGAATTCATTAGGTAACATGTCTAACCCTTAACAATCTCGGCAAATATGTAAATTTGGAAGCCCAATTTACCCAAAGGAGGAGGGATGCAAGGTTTCAATTAGTTTTATTTGTCTGGTTAGTCAGTTTTTTGTTGTTGTTTTTAAATGCATCAACAATTGCAGAAGGCAAATGAAACTTGGAGAGTAGTGACTGAAGCAGGTCACTGAGGACATTTTTTTGCTTAGGACTATGGACTCTCGTCCCACTCTTTGAGACCGCACCATCATGACAGCCATTGAAACTCACAGGAGCAATATTTGTGAGCTTGTTGCTTTTTTTGACTCCCCTGAAGTATGCAATTCTAGGATTTTTCCCCTGTAGTGGTGTTGTTTTTATAGAGCATGCAGTCTCTACAGCTACACACTTACAAATGTAGTATTTAGTTTGTCGTGTTTATCTTATTATATAGTAGTTGCATTTTGAAGCAATGTTTTAGACCAAAACAAAATGTTCACTTTCACTTTAAAAACGATTAACTTTTCTGTAGTCAATAGTAGTGGTACTTGAAGGACTGTCAAAGTGTATATTTTTTTATTTAAAGTTTGTATCAATACACATAATTTTAAAAAAGGACTCATCTGGCAAGTCACAAGATGAGCTGTTTGGGCGAAATAGGAATATTTCACCGGCTGCCATGCTGCCACCCCTGATATAACAGGCCAAATACACCTCACAATGAAGAAAAATACAGATTGTAATAACATTAAAGATTGTTGTTTGTTTTCAAGATATTTTTACCACTATAAATTGGAAAATTGTGTCAAAATAGCAGAAACAAATCATACTGATTTCTCCAAAAACTTTAATTTCCAGTATTTGGACATATGGGATTTCTGCCTAAAAGTAACAATTGCATATGCATTAGGTACCTTATGTATAAAAATGCAAATAGATTCTATATCAGTTGTAGAAGTAGTTGGTGATTTCTTGGATCAACAAATCCATCATGTACAAGGTATGTAGTTCATACACTGTAAATAATTTTGTTATGATTATAATTCAACCACAACCTGCAGATGACATATCTGTCCTAGGACTACTTCTCTTCTACATTAAGTAAATGTTTGCTACTGCAGGTTGTTTTTCTTGAAACACTTTCTAGAATTCATTGAGCACAAATGAAAATATATTGTTTGGTGTCATATTATCTAGTAATGCTATTAAAAGGACACTACTGTCTGCTCTTTACTTTAAACCAAAATTGTCATCACAATTTTCAGTGGGTGTTTCCTTAATCTTCCGATTTGGGGTTGCCACACCATTCTTCTCTGTCCAACTCTCATTTACTTTACTCTTTTTCCATTCCTCCCATTTTCTGTGCATGACGCCACCTTTCTGAATGTCCCTTTAAAGAATCAGATGTATTTTTGTAACTCCCCGAACGATGCATAACATCTGAAAACGCTGAAATGCTATTTGTTCACAAAAACTCCCTTAGGTGTTTACTTTTTTTACCCTACAACTTACTACAAGCAACTTTGCTGTTTGTTTATAGTTGAGCTCTTTATTTTTTTTTCACTCTGCTGCCTTGACAGCTGATTGGTTGTCTGTTGTCGTGGAGATGGCAGGGACTGTAGGTGGGGGTCGAGCTGCGGGATAAATAGCTTGGGGTTTACATGATGGAGAGGAGAGTATCCGACTTCTTCATACGTGATAAAAACTTGCCAAGTGAAGTCCATATTGGGATCTTTTTGCATGTGAGGAAAAAAATGATAGTAATCGTTCTTCTGTGAGTTTGTCCTAATCTGTGCGGTCAGTTTGGATGATGGAGATTCGTGCCGACGCGCCCTGTGGGCGCCTGCTCATGCTGTTACTCCCACTCTGCTTCTTGAGCCTTCACGGGTCAGCCATAGACACAGGTTAGACATCCACGTCCTGAAAGTACGAGGGACACGTGTGCGCATTCTAAGTGTGTAACACTCTGTTTATTGCTTTACTAAGAGTTATAACCGTTTTGATTTGTGTTTATCTTAACATTTCAAATATTTTCTCCAACTTAAAGACTAGTACTATTGAGTCGGTAAGTCACTACATTTAATATGCACAACTGCAGCTTTTTTTTTTAAATTTAAGTTAATTGGACTTGATAATTTTGTGGTATAACAAAGAGAGAGGAAAGTAGTAAGTCAAATGTTGTCATTTTACATACTCTACATGTCAATATAAATAATTATTTCTATAGGATGTAGTATTCCAGATGTCTTCCCACATTTTGTCACATTTCCATGTTCTTTGTCTGTCTGTGACAAAAAAAAAAAAACATTCTTATTGAATCAGTCATCCTCACCTCGCACACGAATGCCCAGCATGCCGGCACTGTTGCCCTCTCAATATAATGCCGTCGCGCTGTCGTCTAACCCTCGCATTTTAAACAGGATATCATGTTTTTATGTTGATGTTGTTTAAAAAAAAAAACTAAAATAATAATTTTCTTGACGAACTGCTGGGTAGAGGGGATAAATGTTTCCCACCAACAGGGGCTCACAGGCTTTGAGACATTCCTGGAGGTCAGTGGAGGAGGAGCTAACTGTCTCCTATGGAAACGGAGCTAATAAACTCCACTGGTGATTGTAAATTTTGTCACTATTTGGCCCGGAGCCCAGAGGTAGAGGGTGATGGGCGGCTGAGATGGGCTGACAAAGCCGGATCTGCCCACCCATCCATCCTGTTCTGACCCATGGAATAACACCCCAGTTGATTTACAAAGTAGATTGATGATTTAGTAGATTGATGTTTGCTATGCTTCTATTTTGGCATTTTTTTTTCAAAAAAGATATTTTAATGAATACAAAAGCATCAAACCTTCACATGAAAGATGACTGAAGATTTGTATATGTATGTATATAGCAAGTACCAAAGTCACACCCAAACAAACATCTGAGCAATTTACCCAATTTTCACAAAATGTAAACCTACTAGAAGTTTTTATCATAGCCAGACCTCATGGTTTCAACTCTGATTTTATATGTGATGTTCTTATCCTTTTAGTAAATGTTGTGGACTTCTGTGGTCAGACTATCCGAGGTGATGGCATGATCATCAACTCACATCAGGAATCCAAAAAGTACTACTTTGTAACAATGGGGACCGACTGCCACCTCACAATGCAGGCTACTTCTCCAAAGGACAAGGTTCAGTTCCACTTTCGCTTCTTCCTTGTCTACAGTTTGTTGCGAGTCGCCCCTCTGAGTCCGGCCCCTCTGTTACCCGAGTCTCCACGTGGCTCTGCTCCCCTCAACCCTAAACTGGAGCCCACCTCTGGAGAAAGTTCAGAGGATCCATGTCACGCAGGCTCATTTGTACAATTTTATGATGGATGGGACAGGACCTTTCCTCCACTTGGGCCTCCTTTGTGTGGGAAGAGCCCACCACGGCCAGTGCTTTCGACGGGCAACTACCTAACCCTACGACTAGTCACCCGCGGCACTCAACCCAGAGTGGACTTTGTGGGGGACTTCACATCGTTCAGACTCGGTAAATGCACTCTGCTTGTTAACCAATTTTGAAGAGGAAAAAATCCAAAAGCATTACTAGTGATCTCCAAAAGAATATCCAAGACAACATATCTGCTTCTTGGTGGTTAAAGACATTTAACTTCAGACCTAAATGCCTTTTCAAGTCTAAATATAAGCCGTTCACCCCAAGTAAGCCTTACACAAATACATGGCACAATTTGGATGGCGTGGAGTCTGTGCTTGATTTGCATTTCAAAGGGCGTCTCTGTTGTGTACTTACTTGTGTGTACTTCTTCCTCAGGATTCAACCAGTCATTTTGCAGCAGCGAGCCTTACTTTACTTGCAGAAATGGAAAGTGTATCCCACTTAGTCTAGTGTGTGATGATAAGGGCATTGACAACTGCGGGGATGGAAGTGACCTGGAAGAAAATCTAACGACAGGGTGCAAAGGTCAGTGACGTAATGTGTGTCTGTCTATTTGATCCTAACACAAAATAATTTTGGTAAGCTACGAAGTTTTGATAAAATGTTTCAAAACGTTCCAAGACGACCATCAAAAAAGACACCTTATGCAATGGGGCCATGCTTAATATATGATTTTAGTTCATTCTGTAGCCACAAGTATCTTTTATACAAATAATCAGTGCTATCTATTGAAACTTACTCGATCTGGTTTGTTTGGCCTTCAGAAGCTCTGACTCTTCACTGAACACCGTGGCCGCAGGTTTCAAAGATCCGTGACTCATCAGCAGGGATGAATTGATTCTCTCAAACAACCCTATTCTCATCATTGCTCATTCTGATCAGTGCTTGGCAACCTAAAACAAAGAGTATGCATTTAAAAGCATATGGGTAAAAGTTCAGTGCAGAGTTTTAAGGGTACACTTAGGACTTGTGTAATGCAGTGGAAAATGTTTTGGAGCATCACAATTATATATAATGTTCTTTCAGCTTCCACATCGGTTATCCTCACGGTGATTGTTGATTGCCCTTTACCTTCAAAACATCACGTTGATCAATGTCTGTGTTTCCTCAGGAGGCCAGCTTCTACCTGCAGAACCTCCACGGCCGGTAGCAACCCCTCCACCATCTTTTTTAAATCCTCCCACCATACCAATTCCGACACACTTCAACTGTGGAATTGCAAAGACCACTCCTAGTTATGAGTCGGTGTCAGGTACGTGAAATAACTATATTTATGTATTTATTTATTTATATATATATATATATATATATATATATATATATATATATATATATATATATATATATATATATATATATATATATATATATATATATATATATATATATATATATATATATATATATATATATATATATATAACTATATATATATAACTGCTTTTGACTACATCATTTATTGAAAAGATACTTTTTTAGAGGTGAACATGTTTTTTATATAAGAGACAAAAGTCAACAACAATGATTTGTTGTTGCATCTTAATTTTATTAGGAGATAGTTTGCTATGTCCACATCCAGCTCACCCACAAGTATATCAGGCTTTTAATTAATCTTGTTAATTGAATCTAGTCGCTTTGAGTCCTACAATCACTTAGTATAACAATCTCACACAAACCAGCCAGCAAAGTTTGTGAACCAATTAACATTTAGCTGATATAAGGTTTGACGACTAGACATAAAACCAATGGCGGCAGCCAGTGAGCTGTTCAGACTCGTAACCGATGAAATGGGTAATGATTCTCCCAGCAACAAGCACTTTTTCAGGTGATCTGTCTTATTCCAGAATGAGGTGGTATTGTAGGGCGTCCTGGCCTGGTCCCCAACGACAAAGCATCCACCCCCTTTTACTGTCAACTAAAGTGAGAATGGAAGCGATAGATTAGCATGTCATGAATGCTTGAAACGAAGCCCAGCCTAAAGGCACAAGTGAAAGCTGAATTGGTGTCACATCATGCTTGTTGCCGTCTAACGATATGAGACGTCGACCAAGTTTTGCCTTTGGTGAGACAACCATTTGGTCGTTGAGATTTTATACATATTTATCTGGAATTTGTTAACTCTTTTCCAGACTCTTCACCCTCTGCATCGTTGTTGGTGCTCTACATCATCCTTGGTTTGATGGCGGGATGTGCAGTGTTCTGTTGGTGCTGTTGGTCGCCCGGCTGGTTTGTATGGCGCATAAGTATTTTTCGTTTTTTGCCGTGCTGCAACGCCGCTTGTGCCTCCTGTCAACTCTGCGCTCGCAGTTGCACTCAGAGCAAGGACCACTGCCTGTCAAAAGTCACACCGCAATCACCTCAGAATGGAACCCCGGCCGCTGGGATAGCTAGTAACGTAGATGAGACTCTTTCCGCTGCAGAAATTTAGAAGGAAAGGACATTTTAGTAAAGACTTCTACTGTGAGCAGCAATCAGTGATTGCCAAACATGGACAGCGACAGTAGTGACCACAATTTTTGGGAAATAGTTGAAAGCATTTGGCAACAGGACAAAACTGTTCATATGCTTTACATGAAGTTTTTTTAGAGAAGTATATTTTTTAAATTTCTCAAACCTTAGAGCATGTTTCATTCCTCATAGGGATTATTTTTTACATATAGTCTGCTCTTTCAAGCAATCTCGAGCAGTTAATTGGGGCCTGTTTAAGAGGGGTTTTTATGAAATGTGCAGAAAAGTCCCCATTTTTTGGCCCAATGTCAGACATCGACACATCAAAAATAAAAAGACACCCCCCTGCTCAGCACAGCTGTTCTCCTAAACTTCCACTCCAAATAGCCCAATGTTATTCCACAGCGGGACGTTTGGACGCAGAGAAAAACATCATATTTTGATTGACCCTGTGCATTGATGTAGTGTAATTCCTTCCGTCTATTTAATAATTTTGTACCAAGCATAGTCAATAGGTTCACACTTAAATTCGTGTCCATTATGACCGACTTATCGCCTGTAAAAAACAACATATGGAGACAACTCACATTTCTCCACCTTATTTGCAAAGTTGATGTGAAAAGTGGATAGAATCCAAAGTACTAACTTCCTATTGAAGGTACTTTGTATATTTTGTACTGTTCACTTTTATTTAAAACTATCATCTTGCAGTGTTTGTGCTACTTTCTTTTTTCTTATTACATTTTACCAAGCCTTTCTATCAAATAGCACATGTTTAAGATTTATGAATTTGTTATCTAAGGAAGCGTTAAAAGGTTGTAACGTGTAAAGTTTACTTTTTCCTTATTTGTTAAGACGTAGTTTAGTCTGGCCATTTTCACAAAACTTAGGTGTTGGGAAGTTTTATACTTAGGATTGCGATAATTTGACAAAAGCATGTCATAGGTATGTTTCAAAAGCACATGGGAACTGCCTTAGACTGTGAAAGAAATACTCTGTCTTCTTCTATGTGTGTCTCAGATAGTGTGATAGGTGTGAAGGGGCAGCCACGATTCATGTGTCTGCCAGGCAAATGGTCTTTGTTGTGGACTCCAGATGGAGTAGCTGTGTAACATTTGCTCCAGCAACCACTTTGTGTGTTATGTGACTGCACATTCACACACATACAGAGCCCAATATTGCTTTTTTTAGGGTTTTGAGTCATGCTGCAGGTAGCTCACAAGGCCATAGACCTGAACAGGGTCAGCTGGTAAAGAAAGATATTATTAATGATTTAAAACCAGGGTGTTATTGTTATCTGAACTAGCTTCAGAGCAGTTAGTAGCAGAGTCTGTTGTTCTCATTGACTCAGACAAAGTAGCATGCGGTTCTTGTTTGACTCAGGCCTTGTCAAGACATATATAGATTCATAGTGTGTGTTGACCTTGGTATCCACTAACAACCTTTCAAGGTAAAGCTATTTTCAGCGATAAACAGCAATTAAGAATTGTTTCCTTCTATCCTATTGTCTCTTTGAGTTGGCTTTTTATAGCTGACTCTTTGACCCCCTGTTAGCTATAGAATTGGATGGTTCATGTTTGTACAAGAGAGCCTTAAATGCAAGAACATTAATGGCTTTTCTGATCTTTTGTGAACAAGTGAATGCGCTGTAAGACAGCTAGAGGAAAGAAGTTTGAGTGATGGAAAACCAACTTGGGTTTTGGGGCCTAAGCAAGATAAAACAGAAGTAACAGTGCCAGTTTAAAAGGTTATGGGTGAATCAATGGCATGTTTTATCGGTAAAAATATATTTTTTAACACACAGTATACTCACACTGTCACTTTTGGTCAACTGGTAGCGCAGGTGAGATGCCTCAGAGTCAGTTCGGGTGATCAATTTCAATCCTTACTTAAACTATTTGCGTGCCAAGGGTTATTGTCACAACCTCATTTATAGTCGTGCCAAGTCCAACCTTTTGTCTACCGACAAGTTCCACAAGCCATGTGGGTGATCAGCTCTACTTGGGAACTAGCTGTGTTGATGACTAACTCTGACTCTTTAAAACGGGAGGTCAGCCTTTAAAAAAACTCGGGGAGTTTGGAACAATTGGGTCGACACAAAACTCAGTCTACTGTAGTGGCAATATAAATGCAGTTTAACAGCACTTGTAACATCTCCAAGGCAGCAATAAGTAATAGTTTGTCAGCACATTTGCTTTACATTTTTTATATTCTGAACAATTCATTTTCAACTAAATATACTTTTTAAGATCTAAAATCCTGAATGAATATTTGCAAATTGACGTCATAATTAGTTTTGAAGTGTAGAAAAACACATACGCACAAATAAATTCAAATAGAAAAATAATTTATTGATGTGTTTAAAAAGAATGTATCTTGAGATTTGTAAAGTGCATTTTTTTTACATTTGATGAGTGAGTCTTCTCACAGGTGTTTCTAATATTTTGACTAGAGGACTGTGAATGGCCGCTCCTTTGGTCTTTTCATTTGTACGTCCAAGCAGTCCTTGTTCATGTTGCACAATAGTTTTACGAGCAGTCCCCGACAAAGAATTCAGCTTCTCGAAGCTTGAAGTCGATTAGACAAATTTCTTAGACCTTGGACCTTGGCGAATGTCATGCTCTGTTCTTTCTCCTGCTTTATTTCCTGCACCTTAACATCGCTTTGGGTCATGGGTGCAAAAGTTATCTGCTGCTCAGCCATCATGAACATCTCTGCATCCATTGGTTCTCCTGAAGAGAACGGGTGAGACACCTTCTCAACCAACCCGATGACAGTCCCCAGTACTGCAAACACAGAACCCATCAAGTAGACCTTGAGCAGGTACCGACTGGGTTTCTGACTGAGCATCTCTTTGGAGAATTGTAAAAACTCTTGCATGCCGTCCATTTGGAATTGTTCTTCATCTGATATGCAAGAGTTTCCCAAAAGCTCTTTTTGCATCTAGGAAATAATCAAACATGATGATTAGAAACATTGCGAAAATGAACATGTGGTTCATAGTCATAGAAGTAAGGGTAATGACGATCCAGCCACAATTTACATGTTCAATGATTAATTTCTTGTGCATGTTTACAAGTTGGAATGTCCAACGAGATAAGTTTGTCTTTTATAGCAGGAATATCAAACACCATTATAAAAGTAACAGTTGCCCTCAGACCAGTTGATATTAAAGTCCATCATCCATTCAATATGATCATGGATTTTATAATGTATCTACAGTTAACAATGAAAAAGATCATATCTCTCATTTGCTTTATATTAAGCAACAGAAATGACTACAAAATACTAATCCTTATTTACTTTTACATATTGGAATTTGGCAGCAAAAAGTTTCACCCAGATGTATCTAGAATTTTAAGAGATGTGCATTTTCCTTCCATCTGAGTTCTTAATTTCCACCAAGCGGGTATATTCCTACGTTAAGCAATTAATGAAAGAAAACTCACTGTTGTTGATGATGTTGAGGAGAGGCCCATCTTAATCATAACTTGTAGTCTCTTTGCAGAACTTCTCATGACTCGATACTATGGTCATTTATATCCACACTGTCTCCTCCCTTACTGAGCCAGTTGCTCAATATTCATGAGGCGGCCACGGTAGTCTATCCCATGTGCGCTCTTTGGGCTGATGTCCAATTATCATGTGACAAAACGCCCTCGGCCCATTCAATCTCATGTCTGCTAGAACAAATTCTATTCAATTAAAGATGCGTGGCACGTATCAGTTATTTTGTTGTTTATAAATGGCAACCGGAAAGATATTACTGTTTTTCACAGTCAAAGTACTTTCCTTTTACGTTCTATAAATTACAATGTTTGTATGCTTTAGCTCTAATATTTCACAGTCTCCTTCCCAGAATACACAGTTTGTTTTAATTTTTAGATATTTTTTTTCAATCTGACATTCTACAGCTAAAGTCAAATAAAACACTACAATGATCGCAATAAAGTTCATTACCTAAATGTCAAATTGCTTATAATATACAAACTACATTGCTTATATTTTTGTTTTTCACCATTGTGGTATCTGACCATATGCTCAATATCATTGATAGAGATTTCCTCAATGTTTTGCAGGCCTGCGATTAATGACTTCCACTTTACCAGATTCAGAATTAGAGGAAAGGTTGTGCATACTCTGTCACCTACTACTCTGACCCTCAGACTGCTGTTTTCAACTGTGTTCAGAGTGGAATTGCACAGCAGTCAGTTAAACAGACACACAAGTGTTTGTCATAATATGACTAACAATTGGTTTTACGTGAATTACAATCACTCTATTGCTTGGTGAACTGCTATGTGGTAACAAGATGTGCTAAAGTCATGTGCAATATCCCGACATCTATATTGAACCAGATTTGGCTTATATTCAAGGACAGTGTATTCATATTAAGACATATGTGTTCATCTATCCATAAAGCCTTGTAATCTCTGAGTTGGTGTTGAAAGACAGAACACACCAAGTTGTTACCCTACAAGAGGTAAAACAGCTCCACAAACTGCAGACATGACATGACAGTACTTGTCTGAGTTGTGTGTAATCTGAATTTGTGCGCCAGTTGAATCACAGTACACACCCTGTGCTTGGTATTAGTAAGCATGTCTGTGAAGAATACAGGAAAAGTATGCGTGAATGTTTAATTGAGCCTGAAGCTACATTTGCACTCAAGTGAGTAAAACTTACCCCTCAGGGCACGTGTTTGCAGATCATGTGTATCGTGTTATTTTTTTACTATTCCTGAACAACACAACACAGATTATAGTAATATGTTGATAACGTCATCACAATTTTAAAGTGTGTCGACATTTCATGAAATATGATTATAACCATCTAGCTGACTCTCACATCTTTATTCATAATTTCCAATCAAAGTAGAATAAAAATACATAAAGCACAAACCCTCGACATTGACTACATGGGGTATTTATAACTGTGTTCATGTGCATGTGTTGATTAATGGAGTGAAGGGAGTGGTGCCAAAGGGTGTGCCTCTGACACACGCACACTATCATATTGTCCAGGTGAGTCTACGGTGTGTATAAGTGCAGCTGATCAGTAACGCGCACTAGCAGCTTCGACTAAAAGGTAACTCTCGCGTTTAAAAAAAACAACTATTAATTGCTTTGAATCTGTTACTAATCTTTTCATTTGCTTTTTTCTTCCAGACTTGTAAAGGAGCCGTTAGGAAATGGCCCTACTTTTAATTCTTACTGGTAAGATTAAGTTTCTTCCCCCACTTTTCCACCTCTCTTCTTTGTTGTCTTCTTTAAGATTTAAATCACACTTATTTCCATAAATTAAAGGAATGGTAAGAATGAAACTAGGAACCATCTAATGTACAACGCATACCTTACGCAAAGAATGAACCTGCATGCTTTCTGTCATGACGGCACTTGTTTAAATAGTTATTGTCTCACACGGGGCTTAGTTTGTGCTTGCTTTTCCATTCGTTAAAGGCTGATTCATATTTTCCCTTTTCAAAATGGCAAGACACTGAACTGGAAAGAACAGATTTAATCAAATCACTCACTTGATGTCGAGTACGATGTACTGAAAAAGGCCACATAGACAGACATTCATTCGTTCCTGAAACGCTTATCCTCACAAGGATCACTGGGGTTGTTGGAGCCTATCCCAGTTGACTTTGGGCACCCTGCATTGGACAACAATTCACACTAATAACTCTGGGTAATTTAGAGTGTTCAACTAGCCTACGTGCATGTTTTTGGGTAGTGGGAGGAAAACGGTGTAACCCAGAAAAAACTCACGCAAGCCCGGGGAGAATACACAAACTCCACAAAGTGAGGACCAACCTGGGGTCAAACTCTCGACCCTAGAATTGTGAGGCCGACATGCTAACCACTCAACCATAGACAGACAGAGAGATATTTTAGGTAGATTATAGATACTTTCTAAGCAGTCTTCTGTCATTCCTCCCTCAGCCATAGCCGCAGTATCTCACGCCCAGACTGACTGCTCGCGAGGAGCTTGTTACCCACGTAGCAGTGACCTGCTCGTGGGTCGGGCAGATCAGCTCCATGCCTCCTCAACATGTGGGCTGACGGGCGCCGAAGTGTTCTGCACGCCATACCAAATGGTAAGAGCCGGCAACATTTGAATGATATCTGCCAACACAGACAGCTTTCTGATGACCTATTAGGCTGTTGTTAACGCCTCTTGACATGTTCAATCTCCATTAGAGGTGCAGGTGTCTCTGATCATGATATGATAATTGTCAAAGCAAAAGACCACAGATTTTTTTGTGTGAAACAGCATAACTGTGGTGGTTCATGACTGATATGTTGGAAATATGGGCAAAAAAATAACAGATTTCTCTGAGTACCTGTACAAAGACATCACATTTGTTTGTTTCAACTGTTTATACATTCCCATTTGTCCATTTAGAACGCACAAATTTAAGTATCAATTCAAAAGTTAAGAGTGGAACATTTATTTATTGAGCTTAAATATATCAGACGTGTGCAAAATAACAAGTCATCTTATTAGTGTAAGTCATGCCGTGATCAGAAATCCTATTTTCAGTGAAATCTTGGTAAAGGTAGGTGGTAATTACAAAATGTGGCAAATAAGGGAGAGGTCGCAGTGAAAACACGACAGACACATATACAAAGGTTGTGGTAATTTTGGCTGGACTGCCGGGTGCCCCTTTTGCCAAACAGTCTCATTTCAGTGCCTGGACTCTCATTTTGCAACTTTGCCCTTTTGCCACCTTTTTCTTTCTTTCTCTTTTTTATTTATTTTTTATCTGAGAGCTGTCTGCAACACCATGTGCTAAACCATTTGTACGCTCGGCACAAAACGTTTTTCACGTGTCGTGGTTTTTGCGGATTTTGGTTTGGATTGGATAACTTTATTCATCCCGTATTCGGGAAATTTCGTTGTCACAGTAGCCAGAGGCTGAGAATGTTGATATCGGAAAGACATTTTAGATTAGGCATTTAATGCTTTAATTTTAAACTTTGTATATATTTATACTCAAATTGGATTTATTTAATCAGGTCAACCACCAGAACACTGGCAAGGATTGAAGGCAAAAGGTTCATGGCATGTTTGCCTGAGGTGAACAAGAATTGCGCCAAAACAACAAACAGTTAAACATAATACTCAAATAAGAACATTACCTGGATCAGAGTTTACTGAATAAAATGTGTTGCACGTTATATTGGTGGTCAAATCGACCAGACATTTAATTCCCTAATCAAAATTAATCTTTCATTTGTTTCCATTAAATATGAAACAAAAAATAGATAATCAGCAAACAAGCTAATTCAAATTCAAGCAAAAATCTTGATGGTAAATAGTGTGACCTGACGCACGTAAACATGATGCAAAATGGTGAGACAGTGATGTTGCAACAATGAGCAAATGCTTAGCAACTTTTCCCTCGTGGATTGGTGTCCAGTCTCTTACTCTGTGCCAGGGTTAGAGTCACTTCCCACATGTAGAAGGAGTTGCTAAATATTGACTTAACTTGCAACAGGAGTTGCTGGGATGTCACCACTTCTACACTTTCTATTCAATTGATGGCGTCAAAGCAAATTCATACATCACACATCACTAATAGAATAGAACGGAACCCACACAGGCTATTCAGCCAGCAACCCTGATTAATAATAGTACACAAAAATGCTGTTTAAGAATAGTTGAATTTTCAATTATTATTGTTCAGGGGAGGATAAAGTGGTCCTCATGTGGCCACCCTTTCACCCACTATGCTGATCAATACTGCATATAAATAAATGCTGATGTGTGTAAGGAATGTTTAATATAAATGATTGTGTTTGTTCTTCAGAGGAAGACAAAGTGCTGCCCATGTGACTCCAGGAACCCAGATGGGCCATTGGCCCACACTTTGAAGGAAGTGCTCTCAACTGCTGGGCCAGAGAGATGGTGGCAGTCTAGAAAAGGTTGGCAATGACATTTATAAGATGCTAAACAATTATGGTATTTTTGTATGTCCGCCGATGATTGGTGATAGATGACTGGATATTCTGTAGATGAGAATAATGGGAAAAAAGTATAATGTCTCAAGTATATATTTACACACACTTACACTATTATCAACAAAAATATAGCTGTGATGTCATGAATTTCTTTTATTGTTTTCCTGTAGAATTGACTCCAGTATCAATTCAATTGGACCTCAACAATCTCTTCAAACTTGACAACCTGATCCTTAGCTTCAAGGTGTGTGGCCATAACACAATGCATTTTTTGACCTAAATTTCCCTATTTGTCTTATTATTTTTTGATTGCAGTGTAAGTGCATGTACAATTTCTGAATATTAATGTATCTACAGGGACCTCGACCCAAAGCATTGATTGTAGAGAAGTCATTGGATAATGGCAGGACATGGCAACCTACCCTCTACTTAGCTTCAGACTGCCAGAGATCATTTCCAGGGGTCCCTACATCTACTCCCCTTTCTTTGGACCAGATATATTGTAATTCTCTGCCCCCTACTGGAGCAAATCCCTATCAAGACCATACAGTAAGAACTGCTGCTATAACACGAGCTATTCAGTCACAGGAGTCTGTCTCAAGGTTCCATTCTATGTGGATGTTTCAACAAAATAATTCTAGCATATTAATCTAAAGAAACAATAAATCAACTAGGGAGTTTGAAGATAAAAAAGTGCAACTCAACATTTTTAATGCAAAATACTAATAAATGAAGTATTCTCTTTTCCAGATTGAGTTCAGTCCATTACGTCAATATGCTTATGTTCCAGATCCCAGTAGCCCCAAGATGAAAGGTAAGTGTTTGTGTTTCTTTTTATAAAAAGCTAAAATAAACATTGTTTTATACAAAAAACCTGAATATTCAGGGATTTTAATCCAGTTCTTTTATTCCATTTCTTAAAAAAAATCTAAATATTATATCTAAAATGCTCAGGCCCACATGAAATCGAGTTGATGTTAACGCGGCCCAGGAACCAACCCGAGTCTGACACCCTTGCCCTACAGTGACATATTGTGGTTTCACTGCCCACTCTTTTACATCTTGGGCTATGACAGAACTAAATAGCTTTTGTCGGAAATGTGTTTTTCTCCCAGATGTGACTGGCTTGACTGGTTTAAGGGTCACCCTGGCCGAGCTGGGCGACGTGCCTCAACAACCAGGCAGGGCGCTGAGCCGTTTTTTTGCCTTGAAGGAGATGAAAGTAATGGGAAGCTGCATGTGTCACGGCCATGCCAGTCACTGTTTGCTGGAGGCAGGCAATAAGGTCTGTTAAATGCGGGTTAACTTCAATTTTCATCTCTGTAAAGATTATTGCTTGCTTGACTTGAGTGCTCTAAATATAACCACTGCCGTTTCAAACAATCCTCAATTAGTTTAAGCAGGTATATTTTTTAATAACTACAGGTGAGCCCTCAGTGTGACTGTCAGCATAACACTGCTGGTGTGAACTGTGAGCGCTGTGAGGTTCTCTACAATGATCTACCCTGGAGACCTGCGGAGGGGGTTGCCACTCACACCTGCCAACGTAAGACATAATAGACTCTTTAAAAAAATGAATGTCCTGTAAATTAATAGCTGCTATTACCAGATGTCTACCTTTTTTTTTTTTAAAAATGTTCATTGTCGAATCAACAACCAAACAACCGTTCAACAAGAACTATATTTCAATATATTCGTATCTACATACAACTTATACTGTTGATTTACATGCACGTAGCTTAAAGAATATTTCTTTAATGTGTTCTTTTTGTACACCTCAGGTTGTGAGTGTAACGACCATGCCCAGAGCTGTCATTTTGACCCAGCTTTGTATGAAGCCAGTGGGCGGAGGAGCGGAGGTGTGTGTGACGGATGTTTGCACCACACCATGGGACCTAAATGTGACCAGTGTGTACCTGGTTACCAGCTGAATCCTAACAGTCAGATGGATCGTCCAGATGCTTGTATACGTAAGTCAACAGTCAGTCGTGGGCTGTCTATTTTATTGATCGATATATATTTTTCCACCCAAAACTATAGTATCTTTGCATGGACTTTGTACACTTTGCCCTTATTTGAGCTATTCCTCCACCAGGTTGTGTTTGCAGTTCTGAAGGAACAGTGAACGGGGGACGGTGTGATGACAACACAGGCTTATGTCAGTGTAAAGTCAATGTGGAAGGCCCACGCTGCGAAAAGTGCAAAAGAGGGTATTATGGCCTTTCTGCAGCCAATCCTATGGGATGCTCAAGTGAGTCAGTTAATTATTTATTTTTGGGGAGAGATATGAGTCATTTCAGACTGAAAGAAATTTGATACAGGCTTTCCACCATTTTCCCCAATCTAGAGTGTTCCTGTTCTCTGGAAGGATCATTTTCAGAACTCTGTGATCCAGTGACTGGTCAGTGTCCTTGTCGGCCACACTTCCATGGCCAGAATTGTGAATCGTGTGCAAGAGGTTACTGGAAGCCACCACAGTTCCAACGCTGCGAACTCTGCAGCTGTGATCCAACCAAATCGCTCAGCGATACTTGCGACCAGGTTTGACCTATTTCCTACAAACATTGGGACTTACTCCTGTAATAAAAAGAAAGACTTATATTAGTAAGTCTGAGTTTGATTCCTACTCGGCGGGTGGTGTGTTTGTGGTTGTACGTTTCATTGCACCCTTTTTAATACTCTGTGCAATTGCATGTGTAATTTATTATTTAATTGTGGTGTTTTCTTATTCGTCCAATTTGAGAAAATATATATTTTTCTGCTTCTCTTTTCAGTTGACAGGGCAGTGCCAATGCAGATCTGGCTTTGGAGGTCGAACATGTACTGAATGCGCAGATAACATGTACGGAGACCCTCTAATTGGCTGCAAGCGTAAGTAATATGAAGCCAAAGAAATTTTCCCCAAAAATTATTTAAACTCACTTTTCTGATGGTACATATTTTTCATTTGTTTCCCCTGATCCTCTCAG
Source organism: Stigmatopora nigra (assembly GCF_051989575.1). NCBI lineage: Eukaryota > Metazoa > Chordata > Actinopteri > Syngnathiformes > Syngnathidae > Stigmatopora > Stigmatopora nigra. The sequence goes on along the minus strand of NC_135517.1, from coordinate 11,993,647 downwards.
CTTGTCGCTGTGACCCTGAAGGGACCCAAGTTTGTAACAAACAGACTGGAAGCTGTCTGTGTCGTCCCGGCATCACGGGGGCCAGATGTGACTCATGCAGTAGAGGACACTGCGAGTCTTTCCCTGCTTGCAAAATGTGTCCTTCTTGCTTCTTCTCATTAGACATACGACGAAAAGGCCTCACTTCAGCCATCGAGAGATTGATCACAAAAATCCCATCTCGTCCAGGAGGTTCACCTAATCTTGGAAATTTTGAGCCCCGTATTCAAGAACTAGAAAAACGCCTAAATTTGATACGGAACTCGGTCTCCCTTCCTCCAAGTTCTACAGCCAAAATTGATGATATGCTGTCCAAACTCAACAAATTAAGGTATTGAAAGTCTTCTGTTAACATTCATCTTAATCATTACGTATAATGATGATAAATGTTACTACTGGAGTGGTGGTTTACACCTGATCTCTGTATTGGCAATGAGATTTAATTACCATTATGTGGAAGTGTGAATGTGTGGCTAACCTTAGGTTATCTCCGGAGCCTAAAACTCAGAAGGATGAACGGTGTAACAAAAAAATTGATGGATATATTGATAGATTGGTGGATAAATGAATAGATTGCGACAATATGAAGGACACATCTTCTCTGAACTCACTTTGTTCTATTTGTCTCGCACAGGGACCAAGTGGACAAGGTAGATAATGACCTCACCCCATTGACACTCCAACCGGATATGAACAAAGAGCTTGACAAACTTCAGAGCCTGTTGAACAACCTAACTGTGGACTACAATATCAAAAAAGATGCCATGAAAAACTCAATCACTCCAAATAATGCAGGTTAGTGATTCAAACTACAATTTTAAAGTCTGTTAGACACAATTTAAACCAGCATTCTAATGAGGATTCTGTCTTGTCAGGTGTTCTAACTGTTCTATTTCCTGCTTACAATGTGACAAACTCATCAGGTTGCTCATAGTTTTTCTCTCATTCAGGAGATTTCACTACCATCAAAAACGCCTACGACGATTCTACAGATGCTTCCAAGAAAATAAATACCAGCACAAACACGGTAAAGGAATCAGCGGATCTCAGAGAAGATACTTTAGAGCTTCATAAAAAAGAATTTCCAAACAATACGAGAGATCTCAACAAACTACATCAGAACATGGCAACCCAACCAGACCTCACCCCTGCTGCTAAAAAGGTACCAAATATCCACTAATTTGTAGTTCAATTTTTCTCTAAATGATGAATATTACACCAGGTGTGTGGCAGTGTTCGGTCCAAGCCTTGTACCCCGCTCATGTGTGAGGGTGACGACTTGTGTCCACCCGAGGGATCAATGCCCTGTGAGAAGGGATCAAAATGTGTTGGTGCCTTGCCACTGAGCAAAAGGGCAGATGCTGACGTGAAGGATGTCAAAGATCGTTTGGAAAAGCTCAGTCACAAGATTACAGAGGCTGCAGAGAAGGTACAAATTTATATTAATGTCATTTTCGGTTTATGAGAAGCACCAGAGTAAAAACCACACCCAAAAGAAGCAAAATGGGATTTTACACAAGAAGACATGCCCTTTTTTTAGGTTTCTCACTGAGATTATTTTTTAAAAGTTTTTATTTGAATTTATTGAATACGTATATGTATTTGAATTGTATTTTCTTTACAGCTTCAAGACACACAAGAAGACACTGATGACATCCGACAGTTAACTGACGACCTGTCCAACAAGCTAAGACAGACCAAAGGCGACCTCGATGATGACTTGAAAGACGCGCAGGATATTGTAAAAGAGCTCAAAGACTTCCTGTCAGGTATATTTAATCGTTGTGCAAAGGGAGGCTGAATGGCAAAAAAAGTAAGCCATGAAAGCCTTCTTTAATCAGATCAATTGGCCTTTCCAAAACAAAAGCACCTTTTTACCCATGTTATTACCAGCAGTTCAAATTCCTACTTTGTTTCACCGGATGGGAGATAGTTTCCAACTTACTAAATCAGAAGTCATATTGTTCTTAAACATTACCTGTGTTATTTCTGCATCCAGATCCATCATCCAACTTGACCCACATTCAAGATGTGAGTGATTGGATCCTGAAATCCAAAATGCCTTTAACCCCTGCTTTACTAAAGAAGAAGCTGGATGAGCTGAAAAATCTGGCCAAAAACTTACCTGACAGTACGTCCATATTAAATGAGTCGGCCCGACCATTGGATGAAGCTAGAAAACTATTGCAAGAGGCTGAAGATACCAGGTGAATGACTCTCTTTAACACATTCAGTGCTCGTACAGCTACATAGAATTCACAGGGAAAAAAGCTTTTAACAGCAATTGACTTGAAATCCATTCAATCCACCAATGACAGTCTAAGAATTAGGTTTCTTTTCTACCATGCAATACAATATATTCTGTGATTAGACAAAACTGGACCTTCTAGCCTTGAAGGTCTTGATTTGGAGTGTGATTTGTCTGAACCTGCCTCAAATGATGCAAATGGTTTGCCGAGTGCTTGTAGAGACATTTTTTTCAATTTATTTACAGGGACGCAGCACAAGGAGTGAAGGGTGATGTGGATGAACTACTGACAGGTTTTGACACCTTTGAGGAATCCATCTCTAACATGGAGGCCAAACTGCAGGACAGCATGGATTCAATAGATGACTTGAACAGAAATCTTACTGAGGTTGGACAGAGGAAAATTTTCAGTGTACCAGAGCTTTAACATGTCTAGGAGGATATTAAAGCCTGTGAAAATCGGAATTACTCTATAAAAAAAGTCATTTTTATGTATATATTTTTTCATTTAGACCAAAAAACAGCTGAACCCAATAGAGAATACCCTGGATGATGTATCAAAAATTCTTGATCCAATCAAACCCCAACTAAATGAGCTCAAAGACTTACTCCAAGAAGTGGCTGATGATGCTCAGGATACAGAAGTAACTGCAACTGAAGCTGAGGATAAAGCTGCTGCTGCTGATCAGGTCACTTGGAGATCATAAAGAAATCAGGGGATATTATAAATACATTTGTTATTCTGCAAGGTTTTAAAAATGTACTCACATGCTAAAACTAGATGAGCTTTTTTTATGGTAAACTGTTAGAACCATTCACAATTTCCTAATTAATATTAAGACAATGCACCAATGTGTGTTTAGGATCTGCCGGCAGTGCAGGAACAGTTTGATCGTCTCAAAGAAAAGGCTGCTTCTGGAACGCCACCTGGAACTGAGGGTCCAGGGGCCGAACGGCTTGAAAAGCTAAAGCAGGACGCTGGGATCCTGGCCAATGATACTGAAAGCATGTTGAATGCTCTAGAAGGTAATACATTTGCTACATATAGCGAGGCCAGATCTGTTTTTGCAAAATGTTTACATCATCTATCCAAACGCTTTCCATTAACTGTACATGCTTTGGTATTGTCAAAGAAATAAGCAAGTTTCAACTCATTTTCATTGAAACATTGATGAACTTGCCTGGTTGAGTTTGCTGACACTATTGGGCGAGATATTAATAACATTTGCATTTGATGATATCTTGTGACTCCTAAGACAGCTAAACTCATGACAAATTCTTTGCCTCCTTACAGGAAAAGCAGATTCATTGAAAACACTGCAGGACGAGATTCTTCTAAAGTACTCAAAACTTGAGGGACTCGATGTCAAGCTTAAAGATCTTGTGAAAATACTTCAAAAGAAAGCCACTGATTCGAGCGATTGCCAGGGTTGAGGAGAAAAAAATGCTATAAGCATGCTACAGGACAACCCTTAACAGAATCATTGTTCAATAAGGTAAAAAGTTCTTTATATATTCCTCAAAAACTGCTGTTACAGGTCTCCATTATCTTGCACATATGATGGATGACGAGGATGCCAAAGTTTCGATTTTAGTAACCTGCAAATTGATACAATTCTTTTTCAGTGATCTCTTGAGACAAGTCAAAACAAATTGTACCACATTTAAGTGAGTATAATTTAGTGTCCCAAAAAGTTGACATCATTTAGTGTGCTTACATAGCCAATTCACACTGATGTCAATGTTGACATTCACCTTTAAATTCAGCAATCAAATTCTGTGTATTATGGTGTCAAGTAAAATGGACATTAGCAAAACTTTGCATAATTCATTTGAAAATGGTTCTTTTTTTTTTCCTTAGTTTTTTTTACAGTGTTTAACCTATTTAATTTTGTTTCATTCATATTTCAAATGGTGTCAACATTGCATTGACACCCTGTACTTTTATTTATTTAATGTTTTGCTATTTTTACAGAGCCCATCATATTTAATAAAACCTTTACTTGTGCCACCTCATCATGTAAAGAATTATGACGGATTTTTACAAGGTAAAACATAGTATCACAAGAAAAAGCAAAGCTAATCTACATTTATTGACAAAATAAAATACGTTCAAAAAATGCATTTCACTACATTGGTCATTTTTAGAGCTTATCATACCAATTTGTGGCACTTGACAAATTTATTCACATTGATACATATTCCAAACCAAACAAAATGAATGATTCATATTTACTTGTTTACTGTGCACTAACTAAATTGTAATTTCCATGTGCAACCTGTCTTTCCATCAAATGATGTGCAATTACAGAAAAAAATCAATGAAAGCAGAGAAAACAGATGAAAGTACATGACAATATAGATGCCATCTAAGAAAAAAGCAAAAAAGCAAAGTGCAATACAGTGTTTTACAGTTAATTATCTCATCTCATCCCATTTTCTGGAGTTGCAGGGGGTGCTGGAGCCTATCCCAGCTGACTTCAAGCCAGGGCACAAGAATACAAACAACCATTCACGCTCACACTCTCACCTAGTGGCAATTTAGAGTGTCCAATCAGCCTACAATGCATGTCTTTGAAATGTGGGAGGAAACCAGAGTACCCAGATAAAACCCACACTGGCCCGGGCAGAACATGCAAATTCCACACAGGTGGACCGACCTGGATTTGAACCCAGGTATCCCACTGTGAGGCCACTTATCCACTGGGCCGCCCCCCGAGTCCATCAGTGAATGGAAAATATTTTCCTCAGATCAGAGGGCAGAAGTCCCGAGCAGTAGACATGCTGACATCTTTAAACCAGGACGAATGCCTCTTTGTAATGTCAACTGAAATGAGAGTTTTTGGGCAATTTCAGAACACGCAGCGATTTTTCAAGCTAAAAATTCAACAAAAAATCAGGAAAAGCCTTTACTTACATTTGATTTGCCTTGTTAGCTAACCAATCACATGATAGAACAAACACCAGACTGAAGGGGTGGGTCCTTCCTCTTAGCCACGGCACCCAGGCTACAACACAATTCATCTTTAGAGGCTCATACCATATTAAAGGTTATTGAGTGTCGGAGCATTACTTACCTTACTGATGACATATAAGATGTGTTATTTTCTGATGAGTGGACTTCTCTTGGTTCTGCAAGCAGATAGTTGGGTTCACTATGCTGGCCTCTTAGTGGAGGGCAGAGACTCCTGTTGGGTTCAGAACCACTGCAAGTGAGATGATTGGAGGCATGGAAAGGATTTCCATTTGGGTCCAAGGTATGATCGTGAGCATCGCAGGATCGTAGAGATTCGATGTCAGCCTGAGAAGAGGTCTGGACAATGATGTGGGGCAGTGATAGAGCAGTAGAACCAAGATCCCTGGAGGACTCCTTTAGTTTCTTCATGTGATAGATGGCGGCACTTGCATTGTAGGCTTGCTGTTGACAAAGAAATGAGTTGAAATTGGTATTTTCACTGTCATGTTGAGTTGCAAAATTTTGATCAGGACAGGTCAAACTGAAATATATTTGACTCTATCTTGACTTTACTATTGTCAAATCAGGATGTGAATGATCATAAGCAATGATTTGTGTTGTAACGGTTTCACAATAAATGTGCAATATTTCGAACGCTGCATTTGCTAACCTTCCACTTAGATTTGGCAAAGTTTCGTTCCATCTGCTCACACACAGAATGATAAATGTCCAAATCTTTAGCAGTTTGTCCAGCAATCCTGTAATACAGTCAGTGATATATTTTAATAACTTGTCATATTTGTATGTAATATCTCTTAAGGGGGGGACTCACCATGGGTGTCGCAAGGCCTGTTCAGTGGTGAATCGTTTCAATGGATCTTTCTCCATCATATTTTTAACAAAGTCGATCGCTGCGAAAACAGAATGTATACAGTATCCCATAAGTTTTGAACAAAAAGTCGTAGGAAGAAAAAAACACTATCATGTAATAGTTTTTAGTCATAGGAAGAGAAAAAACACAATCATATACATATAGTCGTTTTTTGTCAATTATTTTGTACCTGACTGGGAAATATCATCCCAAAAGGGCGAGTGAAAGGCATAATCAGCTCTCATGATCTTTGAAAACAGACGTGTTTCATTCTCTTCAAAAAATGGAGGGTATCCGCATAGTCTGCAAAACAGAAACAACAGAGTTAAAACTTTCCATTATAGAGTACTGTTTTGATCTTGAATACAGGGGTAACAAGTATGTCTAAAACCCAAAAAGACAATTATTGCACTACTACTTACAAGATATAAGTAATAACACCAATGGACCAACAATCAACTGTTTTGCTGTAAGGTTTTTGGGCCAAAACCTCTGGAGCTATAAAAGAAAGTGAAGACATATATTTATTTACACACTTACATAAAACAATGTCTCTAAAATGTATTGTCCGAGCAATAGCAATAACTTAATTTCTTTTTGATTTATTTTAAAAGCAGAACAAATTTACTAGTAAAAATCTTTTCATTCAATTCTATGCAAGCCCTACATAGTGTCTTACCAACATATCCTGGTGTACCGCATGCCGTGGACATAACTCCATGCTCCAATGTCTTTGAAAGACCAAAATCGCTGACCATGATCTTTGCATTTTCATCCGCACTATAATAGAGCAGGTTTTCTGGCTGCAAGGAAGGAACAAAAAGATAAACATGGGTGAGTACAAAGTCATAAATAATATTCTGCTACAAACTTAAATGTGCCATTGTAAACTGTGCATGTGTGTTACCTTCAAGTCCCTGTGGACAATGCTGTTTTCATGCAGATAGCCGACAGCCTCAAGCACCTGTTTGATCACCATGCTTGCATCCTTCTCGGTGAAAACACCTTTATCTAGAATCCGATCAAATAGCTCGCCACCTGAAACCCTGCATACACAAGACAAGTATTATTTATATTTTGCATGCCGAACAACAGGTCAGAAGAATAAATTGTAATATCCACTTACAACTGCATGACAAGGTAATAGTGTGTTCGACTCTCGTAAAAATCTTCAAGCCCGACCACATTGTCATGTTTTATCCTGAAATCATATTAAAGACATTTAGAAATGAATGCAGACCTTAGCAACAAAATTCCACACAAAAAAATGTAATTAAAAAAAACTATGTACTTGAAGAGTACTTCAAGAATGTATTTTAAAGTACACTAAGTTGTGCAAAAATCTGATGCAATCCTTTTTAAGTTTTTTTTTCTCTATATGCATAATCAAATAATCAATGTTTTACCTCTTTAAAACATTGATTTCATTTTCCAGGTTGCTGTGAGTGAGGTGCTTTTTCTTCAGGCACTTCAATGCAAACAATTTCCCCGTTTTCTTCTCTCTCACCATGAAAACCTCGGAAAAGGATCCCCTACAAAAAAAAAAACAATGGAAAAAAGTTAAATTGGGTCATGAAGTGCATATCAGGCAAACTAATTATTAAATCTAATCACATATAAGCCTCTCTTCGATAAGATCTTGCAGCTTGTTATTGCACTGTTCTTTTATTTTTCCTAATATATTGGACTACAATGGCAAAATGCAGTAGAGTACACTTTATTCATATAGGACACTCAGACTTCTAATCCTATAAGGAAGTGGAGCTAGGATGTTCCCACACTGCTCCATTCTGACGTCACTGATCAGGTCCAGACACAGAGAACACTTATTCACAGCCAGTACATGATAAGAGTACTTTAAGCAGCTTTGTGCCCACGAGACAGCAATGACATAACAGGCTTATAATTAAGAGAACAAGTGTTTCATACAGCCAACGCTGCTGCATTATATGTTGTTGTCGTCAACTTCATGTCACACGAAGCTGTCGTGGGAAATTATTCGTCAACGTCGTATTTAACGTCAACTCGATATTATGTGGGCCGGACCATTTTATATATAATATTTATATATATATTTTATAAATGGATTAAAAGAACTGGATGAAAAGCCCTGAATATTTATTTTTTACAGATATAAAACAATGTTTATTTTAGCTTTTTTTACATATATTTTTAGATTTTACAAAATGATTTTTGAACTAAAAATACAGAAAAAAATGTTTTAAAAAATTACAATTATTAATTTAAATGGGGAAAATCAGGACATTTAATATACATATATATATACTCTTCATTTTAATTGGATCCTAAAACAGATAGTCAGTATTCATCATTTACTTTCCCGGGCCACACAAAATGACGCGGCGGGCCAGATTTGGCCCCCAGGCTGCCACTTTGACACATGTGCTGAAAGGGTAGTTGGAGAACATACTTGGACTTTATCAAATTGGGACGAAAGCCTCTGCTAGCGAGTGAGGCTGATTACATAGATTGCATAAAAGGTTCCGTTAATAAAATCAGATCGAGGGGGGGGTGAAAAGCGATTATCTTTAAACCTGTGCCACTCTTAGCCTTGGGTGTCCTCCTTTTGAAATTTGGACTAGGTAGTCAGGTTCGGTATAAATAGCAGTGTTAATACGGTGGCACCCTGTAACCACCTTGACATCTCAAACTCTCTCATTGGTGCATGTAACTTACGATCCCATCTTCCCCTTGAAGTCAAACACATCCTTGATGTTGTTCACAGGTTTTTTCCAGTTGCAAATGATCTCTTTCCGCCCCATCTTGGCTCTGAGGTGACCGTAGACTCCTGAAACAAATGCGACAGGAAACATTAAAAGGGTATTCATTAAATAATTACGGTAATGTTACATATTTTATAAGTGCATGATGTACATGAAGTACGCAAACGCTTTTGGAAAGTAAGAACTAATGCATTGATGTATAGTATATCACTTATATAGTGTAAGGAATTTGTGGAAATGAAAATTGTATATGGCCACTTAGGGAATTTGTCTGTCTTTACTTTGTGGACATATCTTATTAACATATTTAATTATATGCTCCCTAATAGTGTAGAGGTTTTCTCGCCTGACTTTGATGTGGGCGGACACAGGCTCAATTCCCGTTGGTGGCAATATGATTGTGAGTATGGATGGTCGTTTGTCTCTCTGTGCACAGTATGTAAAATGAAGGAATGAATGAGAATAAATTCTAATAATCATATTTTTACTGATACTATATGAAATAGGGCAAGTGTTTGAGCCATCTCTGAACTTTCCAACGGAAGGACAGTGGAGAATAGGATTGGCGTTCGACGGCCGGTTTCACAACCAATGTTCTCTTCGGACTGCTTACATAAATGGGTGCATGTCCAAATCTGAGGTCAGTCCCTTGGTAGGTAAAGCCTTTTTGTTCCTGTCAGTTACACAACCTTCCAAAAAGTAGCGGATTAAAGAGCTAAAAAACAGTGGTTGGTTAATCTTCTGACATGTACTCTGCTTGCCCGCCTCTTAGGGTTAGCTGTTCCTCTGAGTCTGGTGCAGGGAATGGATTAACACCTGATTCCTCGATGGAACTGGGTCGGGGTATAATCTGAACCTCACTTAACTGTGAACATTTAAAACTCCTCAAGAAATGCAACTTTTGCACAATGTAAAAATGGGAATACTACATTGGAAAATTCTAACTGCAATAATGCTTAAATTAATAATTAATATATTAGTCTATCTTTCTATGCCCCGCCACCCTAATGAGGATGAAGCAGTTCAGAAAATTAGATGAGATCTTTCTATACAGACAAGAAACTTTTTTGTCAACATTCAAGTAATACTTATGTTGTGGATAAAGGTTTTAAATAAACCATTTTGTTATAGCCTTCCAAAACCTGAACAGAACACTGACCCACCTCACTCCAACAGGAAATAATTTAAATCAACATTGATTTTTTAAAAACATTTTATTTTATACCATAATGTTTTCCACTAAGCGGGAAATATTATGCATTTCAACTTTAAGAGAAATAGAGGTAAGGCTGCGTACATCTATCATCATGTGCAGCATATGCATTGAATCAGTAATGTTTTTAGGCGAAAGGTATCTTCCACAATGAATAATTAAAAAGCGAAAAGAGCCAAGCAAGTAACATTGCATATATTGCAAATAGATTTTTACCTTGTGGAGTGGTGAGAGACAGCAACGCCGCTGAGGTATCCAAAGACGCAACCTGACTTTTCCAGGTAGTGTGAGGCGTTTACAAGCAAGGGGGCGGAGCTTCTTTTCATTCATAACCCCCGTGCACAGTTCGCAAGATGTTAAATAACTAACTCACACAGTCAGCTTTTACTGTACGCTTTACAAAAAAAGATTAGCTTGTGCAGCATATTGATAAAGCATTTTTTGACAAATGAGTAAAAAAACACGTATAGAGACATTTTTGTTATATTTTTTATTTTATTTTGGACAGCTATAAAGACAAAGCACAGAAAGTGGAAATTCTGGAATAGCACAAATATAAACTATTGATCAGCCAATTTTTGGTAAAAAAGGCAATTGATCTCGAATAATATTAATAATAATATTAATGATCATGTTGGTGATGATAATAATAATGTTGATTGATCGTTTACTAATTGTTAAAAAATGATATTAAAGTGAGGGTTTTGAAATGTGACGGACAGACAGACAGTAGTAATGCGTTTTGAGAACGTATAGGGGCGCCAATGCTACATCAAGCTGGTTTATGGAAAAAAGCAGACGAAGAAGAACTAGTACCAGCTTCCTCTTCCCCCTGCTTATAGCAACAGGACTGGCGCCTACGTCATATATTGACGCCGGGCGCAATTTAGTTTAGTAGTAATATTTAAATCCTGACACAAGAGCGCTAAATCTGAAATAAAATTTAATAAAATGTGAAATCACACTAACCGATAGATGACGCAAGGTTCGATAGTACTTGTCTTTATCTCAAAACTCGGTAGCTGTTTGGAATACGAAGGGGTAAACAAACAAGGTCGGGGTGGACTATGCTACATTTTAGCAAGTAGCCAATATTAGGAAAAGCAGGGTAGTTGATGCTTATTGTATCTTATTTCATTAGCTATTTATTGTGATATGTCGATGCGACGTGGTGAGTTAAATATTTATGTGGAAAAAATAAGTCTCCTTTGCCATCATAAATTAGATCGCATCACAGCTCTAACTGCGACAGGCTGCTTCTGAAGTAATTAGACTAAACGCAGGCAATGACCTGCTAGTTCTGTATTTAGCTTGTGTTAGCCGCTCCTGTTAGCATTCCTTGAAGTAGTGTGCCCTTTCTCATTATATTGTAGTTTGTACGTACACGCGTTTGATACATTTTCGCAACCTTAAACTTCAGGACTATGACGCCGCGCTTACAATTGGAGAAAGCGGCTTGGCGTTGGGTTGAATCTGTAAAACCTGAAGAAATCAGCCAGGAGCATATCGAGCTAGCATACCGCATCAATCTCCCGGCCTGCAAGAGAGGAAACTGCAGGTAGGACAAGAACTGTCTGTTATATTCGATTGTGACCCAATGCAATTGATGCGCATTTTATCACCCACTAGTGTGTTTTCTTTGATGTAAAAAGTCACTCAAATCCTGCGCATCAGCTGCATAGTCTTTGTCTTGGGCCGTGCAATGTGACATAACCGTCAAATGACATCAATAAACATCACCCGAGTCCGTAAGAATGTCCAATATTTAAGATTTTATTCATGTGTATATTCCCCAATAACGATTTGACCTGAAGCATCTTTAAAACTTGTGTCAGCATTGTTAACCTGTCACACTATGTAGTCGTTCCTTTACTTAACGTTCAGTTTCATGGGACTTTTCAGGAGGAACTGCAAAGGCAATCCTAACTGCCTTGTTGGCATTGGTGAGCAGACTTGGCTTGGAGACATTGATGAAACTACTTTCCATAATATTGATGACCCAAATTCAGAGCGTAGAGATAAGGTACAATACTAATGTTAATGTCATAAAATGAAGTGCTATGTGCACTGTTAAGATTACATACTGCTATTTATACTGCGTTAAATGTATGTATGTCTCTCTTTATACAGAACACATTTGTTGGTTTGACCAATCTGGGAGCAACGTGTTACGTCAATACCTTTTTGCAAGTGTGGTTCCACAACCTAGAGTTACGGAGAAGCCTCTATCAATGCTACAATTCCCGTGCACAGGAACATAACACAGAGTCGGGTAAAAGACTAGATATACTGTGTTCAAAGATTGCATTACTCTTTCTAACATGCATTTGAAAGACTGATTTATTTATGAATGCAAACATCATCAATTACTTTTCAAACCCCAAACAAGGAAAAAGTAATGGTCGATCAAATTCCAGAAGGATTTTTTTTCTACTAGCATAACACTTGTGTGATGTTTTCTGATTGTTGGCAATTATGCACAGGGTATGTATACTCTGACAAAAATTTGATTTGTTTCAGATTATGAACCACAGTCCATTTGTGAGCATCTGCAGTACTTGTTTGCACTTCTACAAAACAGCAACAGAAAGTACATTGATCCTTCTGGGTTGGTTAAAGCTCTTGGCCTAGACACTGGGCAGCAGCAAGTAAGAGACTGAAACTGTCAATCAATTCCCTTTAATACCACTAGGAAAGTGTTGCTCAGGCCACAAAGTATTAAAGTCCATCTTTTCTCTCTCAGGATGCTCAGGAGTTTTCAAAGCTCTTTTTGTCCTTGTTGGAGGACACGTTATCCAAGCAGAAAAGCCTCACTCTGCAAAATGTTATACAGCAGCAATTCTGTGGACAATTCTCCTATGTAACTGTGTAAGCAAAACAACTTGCTAAATGTCATTACTTTAGCATACAGCTAGCTTCTCCTGAAAATCCAGAAAAAAATACACTTATTTACATAATTTTGCAGTGACCTTTTTCTTATTTTCCAGCTGTAACCAATGTGGGCGATCGTCTGCACGGCCCTCCAGATTCTACGAACTTGAATTGAACATTCAGGGCCACAAAAATCTTGCAGATTGTGTTACAGAGTTTCTAAAGGTAGGTTGTGGTAACAGTACATTTAATTTCCTTAGTTGTATGTTTACCGACAATACACATGATTTTGAATCAATCACATGGTCTCCAACCTTTCTATTTCAACAATTACCCTTTTTTTGTTGTTGCTAATTTAGACTGAATATACGTACAAAGTCACAAAAATCAGAAAATAACTCTATGACCAATATTCAGGAAGAAAAACTGGATGGAGACAACCGTTACCTCTGCGAAATCTGTCAAAGCAAACAGAGTGCTACTCGGAGGATAAGATTGCACAATCTCCCGCCCACCCTTAACCTGCAACTCATGCGCTTCGTCTTTGACAGGTTTGTCCGAGATAAAACTAAGACATGCATGCAGCAGTGTTTATTTGGTAGTTACCTGATTAGTTACACATTTCCTGCTGTAATCTACAGACAAACTGGCCACAAGAAGAAACTCAACACCTACATTAGTTTTCCTGAGCAACTCGACATGGCCCCATTTTTTGAAGTAACAAAAGGTATTACCATTTTTTGTTTTGTTTCATATGCAGTACTTTTCTTGAATAAAGTTATGGATGGATGGACAGATCGATCTATGCTCATTAATATATCTGTAAAAACTCACGCCTACCTTTTGCATATTGTTCGTCCATTTTTCAAATACTTTTGGACTAATATGTATGTTTTGTGTTTGGTCTCCTAGATCAAAAGTGTGTGTATGAACTGAGTGCAGTACTGATCCATCGTGGCATCAGTGCCTACTCAGGACACTATATCGCCCATGTGAAAGACGCTCATACTAGCGACTGGTACAAATTCAATGATGAAGAAATTGAAAAGATGGAAGGCAAGAAGTTGCAGTTGGGTACAGAAGATGATTTTGGTAAGCAGTAGTACTTTACAAGGATTCAGCATATTGGTTCCCAACCAGCAGCCTATTGATTACTTTTATTGTCTGAAGGAAAATGTACATTATTAACCATAATATACTGTATTCACTTCATTCTTTGTCCCTTTTGTGGTGCTTCTCAGCTGAAGCAGTGAAGTCTCAGACCAGAAAACCCAAGTGCAGTAAAGGCTACCACTGCTCCAGAAATGCCTACATGTTGGTGTATAAGATCCAGGAAGAAGAGAGCTTAAATTCCTCCAAGACCATAGTTCAAGTGCCTGGTGGGTTTGAATTTGAACTCTCAATTTTAATCAATGAATGTAAAAACTATATAATTCCTGATTCAATTTGAAGTCAATCATCTCGTCTGCTTGTGTGTGTACTTTTGTTTTTGTGACCACTTTGATGACTCACAAGAGTTCCTTCAGAGGCTGGTGGACCAAGACAACCATAAATTTGAGGAATGGTGCATTGAAATGTCAGACATGAGGAAACAGAGTGTTGACAAGGGCAAAGCAAAGCATGAGGAAGTGAAGGAACTATACGAGCTTTTACCTGCTCGGGATGACGGTTAGTAAATACATTGCATGACTAGCAAAATTATTGTTTAATAGATATGTAAACCAATTAGAGTTGAGTAATTAACAAGCACCACTTGCTATTAAGAGAAAGGGAGGCAACACGGTGTGAGTTCCCTGGGGTGGTGACCATCATTTGAGGAAATTTCAGCCAAAGAAATTGAAAGGTGATATATTTATTTTATGTTCAATGTTTTTTTTTCCTCCTTACCCCCAGGCGAGCCTTTCGAGTTTATACCACTAGATTGGTTGAAGAAGTGGTTGGATGACTCAACTGCCATAAAGAAAATTGATAACACACGCTTCCTGTGTTCTCATGGCAAACTGCATCCAGACAAGGTGGGCGATGTCAAGAGGATTTCTAAGAATGCTGGGCAGGTCCTCTATGAGCGCTATGGTGGGGGCCCAAGACTTGATGGTATGAAAGACAGAAAAAATACACTAGATGTATGTTGGAAAAGCACCTTGATAACACATTTTGCATCCATCTTAAACTGCAGGCTCCACTCTGTGCCGAGACTGTGTGGGACAGCGATGCAGGGTGCTACGTCTTAAGAATCAACTGAATGAAGACTACAAGGAAGTCTCCAATCTGGTCAAACGTACAGTCAGGTATTTGCTCATGAGTATAGGTACAGTTATTAATTAATTTAATCTTCTTTATGATCATATGGAAACTAAAAGTTCCCTTTTAAATTTTTCCCCTTGTGCATTTCTACTCTGTCAGTGGTGAAGGTTACTGGGTAGGAAAAGCTTCTCTGCGCAGTTGGAGGCAGTTGGCTTTGAAACTATTGGAGAAGGATGAACATGAAATCAAACCAAGTAATGGTGAGAGCAATGGGAAGGAAGAACATTCTGACAACCACCAAGGTAAGAAGAGTGAATACTATTTGTTGTTTGTGACTTAGTGGAAAAAGTGATACCTTCTCGTCCTTTTGAAGCTGATTACACTATTCCATGGATTCATATATTTTTCCATTGTGAATGACATTCAAGATGCTTCATGATAAATGAAAATCTATGAAGAATAGGCCGTATTTTTCTTAGATATTTTAACTCTTCCTACTGCATAATACCAATAGAAAATGCATAGGTTGAATGAAGGTATTATTTTTGTGCACTTGGCATTGTCATTTTCAACTTCCAATTTGTAATATGTGAAATGGCATGAATTCTGGTTCTAAAATGTAGCAATGTGCAATGAATTAAATTAACAATTTGTATTTTATAATGCCGCTTTGAGTTTCAACATTGACTAATTTTCTGCTTAAAGACGGGGAGCTCTCAGAGGGTAACGAGGATGAGATGAAGACTTTTAATGAGGACATTGTCTGCACTCACGGCAAGTTCACATTTGGCTTTTTTAATTTACATGTACAAACTCTCAGTGTGATGTGGTTTAACAAATGGGAATTGTTGTTACTACACCAGGAGGTTTGAGTATTCTGGATACCGAACGCAAGCTGGTATCTTCTGAAGTTTGGACCAAGCTCAGGGAATACTTTCCAGAAGCCCTAGAATTCACCCAAAACCAAATTCCCTGTACGCAGTGTCTGGTAAGGAGATACTTTCTGATTGCTTTTATTTTATTTTATTCAATTATTTTTACCTTTTTTAAAAATGTCTTTTATTCCATGTTTAGCAGGGATGTGTGATGTTATGATCACAACTACCGGCAGTGTTAAATTGTGACAAAAGATGTGCGATCAAATAAAACAGCTGCGTGTGTTTAATTGGTCACAAAGGTGTGCAGTAGAATCCCAAATGTATATATACCTGTGTGTTCAGACATTGGAACAGGAAGAAAAGGACAATGAGGCTGTGAGTAAGATGATGGCGCTGGACCAGAAAAACCAGCTCCTCAATCTTTTCCATGAAAAGAACCGGCCAACTCTCACCAAGTGGCCTCAGGTGATAATAACCGTGTTAGACTGCTGGACATGTTTACATCATAAATGTTTTGTGATTTTTCTTTCCAGGACACAGATGTCCTTTACATTGTCCCTCTGTTTTTTGTGGATGAGTGGAGAAAATTCATCAGGTATGATTTCTTAACATTTTCCATCCTTTATACTATACATTTTAGATTTACTTTCATTGTCTACATGTAATTGTCAGAGGAAACTGGGTCAGGGTTAGCCTTAATAATTTTGCATATGGAAGACCTGTTTGTTTTTGTTTTTATAGGAGACCCACAAAATCTTCCCCAGTGTCTAGTGTGGGCAACAGCCTCCTGGTTTGTCCTCATGGGGGTTTCATGTTTACCTATGATTCCCTAATTAATGGAGATGCACAACAGTGAGTGGTGCTAATTTCATTAACTGTAGTATGACGTTAACTGCACGCTGTTATAAAGCAAATGGTTTTGGTTAAAGTGTGCATATCCAGTTGCAATGGAATCTCAGGTTTTGTTGGTGGTGGGACAAAAGCTTTTGCTTGAATTTTGATTGCTATATTATTTTTCATGCTAAGCTAGTTGTAAGTGCAAAAACATTTTAAAATGTGAGTAACTTGAAGGTGGGCTCAGACACTGATTTGTTTTTTTTCTGTCTCCACAGCATTTCTCTGCTCTGGCCCAGTGAATGGGAAATAATCCGGAAACTCTTTATTGTGGACCAACCCATCTCCATCCACTGCTTTAAACAGACCACTCCCACGGGTCCCTCCATGAGTTATACCACTCAGCCTGGTAAGCATACCAATCTAGAAAAAATGTGTCATCTGGGAAACAAGCATGCAAACATGTTTTGGGAAAATATAGTTTATTTACAGATAACTATTTATGCACAAGTGAACAGAAATACGCTTTTTACACATGATGGGAACCATTTAGCAGAAACAATAAGAATTCTCTAATATGATATACGTCTAATTTTTGCACTGATCGGACAAAAGGGGACCTTTATCATTGCTTTGGAAAGTTTAGTTTACTATCACGAATTCACAGGGATTTACAGGCCTATTTGTGCTTATGCATTCAGATCTCTGCTGGGACTGCAGAGAAGGCTTCCTTTTCCAGCAACAGAAAGACCTTAGAGAGTACACGCAAGCCACAATTTACATTCGAAAAATCCTCGATGAAAAAAGGGTATGGCAAACCCATATATTTGAATTACATCTGACTTTTTAATGCACATAAACACTAAATTTGTGTTGTGTTTTGAATAGATGATTAAAGAAACTGTTCCAGAGATGAATGCCAGCAGTTCTGAGGCAGAAGAAGAGAAAGAGGAGCAACCAAAGGTCATTGGAGAGACAGATCCAGATTTCGGCCAGGTAGACCAGGTCTAAGATCTTTTATTTTTACTAGATGCAATAGCAATAACAACTGCAGCACCACTACAATATAATTACATTAGGCATGTTTATTTTCCAGTCAGAAGATGGTGCAAAAAGGCTTAAACTAAATGACGGAAGCGCCGCAGAAGGAGTACCTTTTCTAGAAACCAACACAACAAAATTTGGTGAAATAAGGAGAAGCACTCGACACCGGAAACTCAGAGGGGAAAAAGCACTCATTGTTTCGGCTAATCAGACTCTCAAAGAGCTGAAGATTCAGGTAAAGCCACCTGCAACACATCATTTCAATTTTCTAGTTTTATAATTTGTGGGCTAAAACATTTTTCACCAGTGAAGTAACATACAAACTGTTTTTTTCTCTCCTGCTTTGCTCACGCCTCAGATAATGCACGCCTTCTCTGTGGCACCATTTGACCAAAACCTCTCCATTAATGGAAAAAGTCTAACAGACGATTCAGCGACTTTGGGCAGTTTGGGTGTCATCCCAGAGAGTATAATTTCTCTAAAGGTAAGCAGCACACAATCGTTTGTTTTTATGCTTTTCTGTTGGTGCTTAGTTTGTGCTCCACATGATATTTCATATTCGTAATCCAATTTAAAAACTTTTAATACTACTGTCTTGCCTCAGGCTGATGAGCCAATAGCTGACTTTGCAGCAATGGATGACGTCTATCAAGGTGCGTATAATTTTGTAAGAAGTGTGTGAGTTTTAAACCGAGACATGTTGTTAACACTGTTGATTAATAATTATTTTATAGTGGGAATGCCTGAAGAGGGGTTTAAAGGTAAATATTTTCCACATAATGTCCATACATTAAAATGTAAATTTTCTTTTTAGATGTATTTTTTAATTATACTTTTTTTAGGCACTGGACTTCTTGGGCATTGAGGACAATCTGAGCCATAATGACATTTGGCTTTGGAAAAAGGATGATTGAACTCATGAATTGTCTTTGTATTTAAAAAAGTGCTATAAATGTTTCAATAGCCATTATTGAATGGTGCCTGATATTTTTTTCCCCCCTGCGTTATGTCCAGCTATCATTTTTGTTTTGTTTTTGGACTCGTGCTGCACTTCTGCCTGGCTGCAGTTAAAGATGGTTAAGTGGATATCATGGCCCTTTTTATTTAGATTTTGTCTTTTGGCATTGTAAATTAAGGAAAACTATTCAATGTTGTATTGCAAGATGTGGAAATGTATATCCTCACATGAAATCCGGGTGTATGATGTCAAATGCACAATTATGTAAAAATATTTCATTTTACCTCAGTACTATGTATAGCAGTTTTTTCCTACTGAAATGTAAGCAATGCGAACCTTATTGATTGAGCGTTTGAAACTGATTGCAAGCAGTGATATATGCTGTTATTTCTTATTGACTTTAAAGTTATTTTTAAAAACTTTCTATACTTTATTCACAATTGCACTTTGTTCCAACTTCATGACAAATCAGATACCTGCATTTTCTTAGATTGGCACATTGCCTTGACCAATTTATATGCTAATTTAAATGGGCCAGTTTTCACAGTTTAAATGGTGGGGGCTGTTTTAAAAAAAAAAGGTCTCTATGGTAGTTATGTATTTTCCCCCCGAAAAAGGACAAGATGAGGTGACTGAGTCTTACTCATTCATTTTCTGAACCACTTTATCATCATCATTATGATCATGGGGGGTGCTGGAGCCTATCCCAGCTGACTCCAGCATATTGAATCAGTCATAAGTGAAGTTAACCCTGTTTATTGTGCACGGATGGTGTTGAAAAACCAAACCATATGATACGCGTTTAAAGGTGAAATGTATATAAAATAAACGACCATATAAGAAAATCGCGATTAATTTTAAATTCAAATGATGATGATCAGATTAACGTTATTTCATCCACGTTAGTCGCGCAAATTAACGTAGGCGGAAATGTCGTCACCCGACTTGTATCTATTGTCGCCATGTTTAAAAATTGCCAAGGTTTGTTATTGCGTGTTTCGGATTTGTCCAGCAACGATGTTTAAATAAAGATCCGGATCGTTTGAATTTTACAAGGTAACGACCACAACAGTGAGAGAAGTCGCTATGGTGCTTGGGCAGTTTTGTCGAGTTTAAAGTGGTCTTCTCTCACGCCATTAACATTGGTTGCTCAGTTAGCATCCGTGGCCGTATTTAGTTTACAATTCATCTGGGGGGTTTAAAAACAAAACAAAAAACGCTCGGTGCTTTAGATCGGTGCACTAGAATAGATGTGGCTCTTAACAAAACACTGTTCTGTCTATTTGGATGAATATGCATAGAAAATATGGTCTTAAAACTGGTCACCAGATCGTTACAGCGAGCCTTAATTCGCGGTTTTGCAGCCGCCCTGCAACCCTACCTATTCAAATAAATTGGACGTCCATCGCCGTCAATGGTAATGAATCCACTTACTGCGATCCGTCCCAGTTCAAAATTGTTTTCCTTAATTGTAGTTTGTCGCCATCAAAAAAAGGAAAACGTCCAAACTACTCTTGCAAAATAATTTCAATTAAAAATTATTGTTGCTAATAACATTTTAGGTTTTTTTACCCAGTAATATTCATTATTTGTTTGTGTGTTTGTTGTTCTCTATTGCCCTCAAAGGCAGCGATTAAATTGATCTTTATAGTCTATTTTTTTGCGTAGATTCCTCTCAACATTAATCTATTACTAGGTTTGACCACAAGATTAGTAAAAATCATATTACATGCAGTTCACGTGTTAAAAATGTAAAGCAATGTTGTCTACACTTAAGTTAAAGGGACCCTTCTTCCTTTCCAGTGTTGCAAAATGATTGAGCTCCCGAACTACAGCAGTCAGCTCATGCATCAACTGTGGGCCCTGCGGAAGGAAGGCCACCTTTGTGACTGCACTGTTCTAGTTGGAGACAATTCCCACCGTGCACATAAACTAGTGCTGGCAGCCTCCAGTATGCTTTTCAGGTACAGTGATCATTTCATGTGGATAATCATGACCAAATATTCGGATGCTAATTTTCTTGCATTTTGTGTACTGGTGCATTTTTTGAAACACTTATCTGTAATATACATGATGAAGGTAGCCATACTTTTAAGAAGAAATTGCCTCTCTCCCTTTAGATCACTGCTGGATCTTTCTGATACGGTCTCCATCGATACCAATTTGGTATCTTCACAGGAGTTCAGCTGTCTTCTGGACATGGTCTACACTGGAAAACTACCTCTCGGAAAACATAACGTTACCCGCATTATTGCCGCTGCGGACAACCTGCAGATGTTTGACGTAGCTGTGAGCTTTAAGAGTGTCCTTGCCAATGTTATCAACCAGCAGTCCTCGGGATCCACTTCCTCCATGCAAACCCAAGCCCTCAAACCAGTCATGAAAGTGTGCAACCCTGAAGTTTCTGTTGATTCACCCAATAAAGGTGGGCACCAAGTGAAGGATATGTCAGATAAGAATGAATATGAAGATACAAACCAAAATGCAGAGGAACCTCCATGTAAAAAAGTGTGTTCAGAATCCTCAGGTCAGTTCTTAATGTTTGCATGATCACCATTTATTTAGAAACCCATTGTCTCTGTGATATAAATGAACAATGTAGAGCAAAACTTTCCCCATAGCCACCTATCAAGATATGAAAAATGGAGTTCTTAGTTGACAATCATAAGATTATGTGTGATTATGTCTGTGCTCAGACCCTGAAAAAAGGGAACCAAGTGAAAGTGCAGTCGAGGAAAATAATTCAACAACCAGCACGCCTCAAAGTCTATTGGAGGAAGAAAATGCAGCAAACAAGTCTACTTGTTTGGAGCTCACTTCCCGACTCACCGAGCAACTCAACAGTGTTTCAGATGTTGTAGATCTGTTAAAGCAATCAGCTGACAGCGCTCTAGATGAACAGGAAAGAGATGTATATGCCCTTAGTTTATTCCCAACATGGTGAAAAAATAACAAGGTAATATTCTTGACACTAAATATTTTTTTCCTCCGTCAGTTGGTGTACAACTGCTGTAAAGAAGCTGATCAAAGCTCAATAGTGAAGAAGCTGTTGGACCAAGTGGAGACAGGACTTGTTAGTGAGCAAGGTCTTCTGAAACTGCTCCACACTGTCCAACAGAAAGCGCCTTCTCAAGTGGAGACATTGGAAAAGAATACACTTGAGGAAGATGGACACCAGAGTGAAGGAAATGAAGCAGAATTATTGTGTGAGTTGACACCACAAGCACATAAATGCATCTAAAGAGGAAAGAAAACATGTCACGTTGGTGATTAGGTTCATGACTTGTGTTGACTTCACAGCTGATCCAGAACAAGAGACGAGCAGCATAACAGAAGTCAAATTGGATCAAAGCAACGAAAAGGAGTCTGACGTGGAAGATAAAGATGAATACTCTCCAAACTCAAAGTCCTACTGCTGTTGCTGGTGTAAGAAGAAATTTACTTACAAGTGTCGATTTCTGGCGCACACAAAGCGTTGCCCATTGTCCAAGGAGTGCCGGGTGCAGTGTCCACAATGCCCTGTAAAGCTGTCCAACCAGAGGGCTTTGCAGGGCCATTTGAACGAGGCTCACCCAGATGCTGCTGTGGACAAGAAGAAAAAGAAGGTAGCCTGTGAATTTTGTGGCCGCACCTTCGCACACCCATCAGGTCAGTAGCCAGAAGTAATATATTAGATTTTTTTCCTGGTATATTCAGAATAACCCTTAGTTGCATTACATTTATTATTATGCAATTTTTCACTCGTGTTTATCAAAATCCACTGGTCAAATGAGACGCTGCAGTCAATAGAAGTTTTAGGAGGAAAAAAAACACAGTTTTGTGTTCCTGTCATATTTTCCAGGGTTGATTTACCACAAACGAACGGAGCATTTCGACGAGAAGCCGTATGCCTGCGAGACTTGCGGCGCCAAGTTCCCCGCCACTTCCTCCTTGAAGAATCATATGCGACTGCACACGGGAGAGAAACCCTACCAATGCAAACACTGTGATATGAGCTTTGCTGTGGCTGCGGCGCTAGCTTACCACACCAAGAAAAAGCACTCTGAGGGTGAGGCATCAACACGGCAACCCGAGTCGTCATGCCGTTTTCAAATCGTGAATGCTCCTTGTGTTAATTAGAGATTGGATTAACCGAGAGGTTACACTCGAGATCCCATGTTGTAATGCAAATGTACGACATTTTAAATACTATTTAATGATCAACTCAATTTTGCCATTTGTTTTAGGCAAGATGTACGTATGTCAGTATTGCAAAGCCGTCTTCGCCCAATCCATCGAGCTCACACGGCACGTGCGGACACACACTGGCGATAAGCCCTACGTTTGTCGAGAATGCGGAAAAGGCCACAGCCAAGCCAGCGGCTTAACTACCCACCTGCAGACCTCGCACAGTACGAAAACCCACAAACCCGAATGAAGTATGGCTTCTGTGAATGTATTGTACAAAGTTTTCTCCTGCCCTTCGCCAGATATGTCACAACCCCTCAACTGCCAAAAGTGTTGCCTCACCTTCCAGTCTGTAGAGGAGATTCAGAAGCACATGGAGGAAATCCACCTCAAAGGTTCCCATAAGTGTCCAACCTGCAGCAAGGTTTTCAGCTGTGCCTCGCTGCTTGAAAAACACAAGTCCGTACACACAGGAATGAAGCCCTTTGTCTGCACAATTTGCCAAAAGTCTTACCAGGTATGATCGGTTTGTCACACAGGTTATTGTTTTATTACATACATGACTTGGTAATGACTTGCGTCTCAATGTAACTCTTGTGTTGCCATAGCAACTGTCTGGGCTTTGGTACCATAACAGAACCAATCACCCTGAGGTGTATGCTAACCAAACACGGCAACTGAAGACCCTAGTCCAGTGTGATGTCTGCTTCAGATTCTTCCCTTGTGTTTCCAGCCTGGCCAAACACATAGAAATCATGCATAATGGTACCAAATGAATTATTGGATAATATATAACATTACAATACATGGCATTGGAAAATGGTGGCAGTGACGCAGCTTCACCAAAAAAAAACAACTTTTTTTTTCACTCTTTTTTTCTAACATTTGTTCTTAGGTTCTGCAACATCTAGTGTGCATTGTCCACAATGTAACGTGGCGTTCGGGAGGCCAGAAGAGTTGCTAGAACATGTCTGCAGTCAACACCCGGAAAGCGGCAACAGTTTTATCTGCCCCCTCTGTTCCAAGATCAGCATATCTCACGAGCAGTTGCAAGAACACATCCTTCTTTGCCACATGGAAAGCCAGGGGATAAAGGATGGAACCAAGAATGAGCAGGCATCTAGTCTCATTTTGCTTTATAAATCTCAAATAGGAGTAGACTTAAACAATAAAAAGATCTACATGAAATATTTCAATATATATTTGGGCATGACCAAATTCAATGTCCACACAGAGAAAAACAAAGCAATGAAGCAATTTTCTAGATGGACTGAATTTTATTCAAACATTAACATATGGCATCAAAATTATTTTATATTTTAGTCCTTCATAAAAATGGCTATTGACCCTTTTTACCTTTGGATTAAATTTACAATTGCATAAAAGTGATGTTCATACTATGCATTTCACTGAGCTTCTGGGAAAACTCAATACATGCTATTAAAATATATATATATTTTTTTCTTTTTTATACTAAAATCTATTTCTTTTTCCCTTTTAGATGATCACTGTGCATGAAGCAGATGGCGAAGCAGCAGAGTCAACCGCCTCTGGCGATCAAACGCAGCCTGCTGTGACCCAGCAGGTGTTACTGGCTTTGACTGGAGAAGAGGAAGGCGGAACCCCAGTAGAGGTGCTGGAGGTCAACATGTATGATCTACTAGACAATTCAGTAACTACATTGGTTTGTGAAGAAAAAACATCAGAGTTCTAGCAACATTCTGTTTGTGAATCGCCAAACAATCCTACTACCAAAGTCACCACCTTTTGAAATGGATTAATGGGTTGACTCTAAAATGGTTTTATCAAAAAATATATAGTATTATATAAAAAACATGAATTAGTAAAAACAAAAACAAAGTTAGGATCACAATTTAGTTGTAACAACAAACCAATAATTATTCCTGCTTATTCTGAGCCCCCAAAGAAAGATTAAAATGTTTTAATAGTGTTATTGTAATATTCTGTAAAGGAAATAAATGGGAAATGCACTTTTATTTGCGCTATGGTTTTCTATCGCCAAGCTTTAAAGTAGAAAGACAAAGAAAACATGGATAGTTTTATCTTAGAAACATTCAGGGCACAAGGAAAACATGGTTTTGGCTTGCGTGAGGATACCTGAGAACCCGAAGAAAACCCAACACATGTATGAAATAAATGTTAACATTCTCTAGTTTACCCAGAAAACCTTTGGAACCAACTCAGCTCTGGAATTGTGGCTAGAGATTGGTACAAAAGCATGGCAGTAGAGAACAACACTACCCTACATTATGCGGTAGAGCTTACCTGAGGCTTATTGCCATGACAACGCGTCTTTAAAGAGCACTCTGATTGGCTAACAGTTTAGCCCCTGTAAAAAAAAAAAGTTGTTTCTGCAGGTGAGCACAGACGAACTCCGAGGAGCACTTTCGCACGAAAGAACGACAAAATCATGGCGCATAAACGACTTAAAGGTAAGACATTTATGATCAATATTAAAAATTATAAAATAATAACTTTACACTTTAATATTTTGTAACCTCATTTCAGACCTTAAGACAAAAATGTTTCAGTTTTATTTATATATCAAAATATATTCTAACATTTTTTATTAGCCATGTATTTGGTGTATGTTTTGATTAAGGAGGTCATTGCTTGTGTTTAGTTTAATCCTCTTTTAATCGTATTGGAGATGTAGACACTCGGCAGCTACACGCTACAGGTAAGGACAAATGAAAACAATATTAAATTGGCATGACGTTAATTGGTTAAGTTGTTGTTTTTGGTGTACTCTGATCTTCATAGTATCACATCTCTTGTTAGTTAATACTAGAAACCTCATAGCAAACATGACATAATTGCATATCATAATCGTTTTAGATAAGCTCAATTTAAAATAATGTTTAAATTTCCCTATGATAAAGGCCTACTCTGTTTCCTATTTTATAACAAGTTGCATTTTTTTACATGTCTGATCTGACAACCTCAGACAAGTTGGGCACATTTTAAACAAGACACTTTTAAAAATATATATATTTAATTAGTTAATTTATTGAATGAATTACGGCCCGAAATGAGTTGGTAATATTTTTTTCCTGCAAACATAGAACTACACTACGAAAAACACAAAAAAACATGTATTTAGTTGTAATCAAAGAATTGGGGATTTAGAAAAAAAATCCAATATGATTTTCTGATTATCTTTATGTGGTGTATTTCTTAAGAGGGATTTTTCTTGACTAATTAACAGGAAAACTTCAGGACCTAACACTAACTAAAGTTTGTTATGTCACCTTACCTATTTAGCAGTGTAGATGACACATACAATCAGTTATTTCAATCTATTACATTCTAATTATTGCCTTTGTCTTGTCAGGATCACCCATATTGGCAAATTCAGTACATCAGTAAGTTTTTGTGGCAAATGTGTTATCATTGATCCATACGATAGCGTCAAAAGTCATCATTCATCTGTAGGCCACTTATTTGCATAAGCTCTGCGTGCCATTTTAAAAATGTTATCTTGCGTCCACATCCTGACAGGTGGAGGTCACTTAGTGTGAACAATGAAGTGCAGTCTTTTCCATCCCAGCATCTCAAAGTAGGCAAAATCAGAAAGGACAAATGTTCTTTTGTGTTAGTCTGCTCGCAATGTTAGTAGTGTTATCGTGGATTCAGTGGTAATATAATACAGGTTGTGTGGAGGGCGGTGAATGTGATCCTGCTGAGGACGATTAGGAGCAGTATGTGGTCTGTAATCTGAGTCACATGCCAGTTTAGATGCTGCTTTGTCACACACACCCGACTACAATGCACCGTCATTCCCCTTACAAGTTAGTGAGTAATTCATTAATTCATTTTTTTACAGTCTCAATTATAATGTAACACATTTTTTTCTGCTGGGTCATTTTTCCCAGCAATCATTTTCCCACATGGTCTGAGACTGCTGACTTGGGTAATAAGCACATACAAGGAAAATAGTACATAAAAAACAAAGAATGTCCCAAATATTGGGAACCTATAAATTGAGGGTAAATAGTTTTTTTGTTGTTTATATATATTTAGTGTAGAGCAATGTCAAACTAACATATCTTCACAAAAATATGAGGAAAAATATGTATACGTGTCACCACTATTTGCCATTTCAGAGTGAGAGCCATTTTGGGGCCTCGACGTTGATACAATGCCAAAAAGTGATACTTGGCTATATGGGACTGGACTGGAAACGTTAGCTGGCATGGAAAATGCGAGCAGCTGTGACAGCGTTGTCAGTG
Organism: Stigmatopora nigra; assembly: GCF_051989575.1. Lineage (NCBI taxonomy): Eukaryota > Metazoa > Chordata > Actinopteri > Syngnathiformes > Syngnathidae > Stigmatopora > Stigmatopora nigra. The sequence goes on along the minus strand of NC_135517.1, from coordinate 11,966,327 downwards.
GACTTTCTGCTTTTGTAAGTTTTGTCTTTTTTTTCTTCTTCTTTGAAGCTGAATAAAAAAGACGGCTCAAATGTGACATTATGTTCCATTACAGAGTGATGATAGTCTGGAGCACTTGTCTGCCGAAGAAAAAGCCTGCCTCATGTTTTTGGAGGAAACCATCGAGTCACTGGACACCGAGGATGAGCGCGAGATCTCCAATAAAGAAATGGGACTCTTGCCAACTCCGAGCACCCTGGCTTCCAGATTGGCGGACCTGTCAGCCTCCATGAGTAAAACCAAGCTCAGTGGTGAGCTAATCTACCTGGCGACAAATGCAGATTTAGCACTGAAGTCGCTAGTAACACACACCAGTAAAAACCAGTGCATTTTTGTAAAACCTGCAGCTCCAAGTTTCACCACGGTTATGTCCGCCTGTGCTAACAAATATAATTGTCTTACAGGTCTGCGAAAGCACAACTCAATGGAAACAATCAGGGAAAAAGTGGAGCATAAACACATACAGAACTATCTTGTACCAACGCCTTTTGTTCTGGCAAGCAACTCTCATCAATCTAAACCAAACCCAAAACCAGGTATCCATTTAAAGAAGAAGTCAGTTTCATTTACCACCAACTCTAGCCAGAAGCCTACTGATCCTCATGTTACTTTTGAGCTTAACGGTCTGATGCCATCTACAACCAAACCTAAAGACAGTTTCATAAAAAACGGTGAAAGAGGACCTTTATCCTACGATGCACTTGTTTATCTACGAAGGAGTGCTTCCACAAAGAAAACACCTTTATGTCCTACCGTGGATCACACCATAGACTTGGTAAAACCCTCTTCGATCATCACAGAAGATCCAAATCACATAAATGTGGCCAGGCCTGACAAATCTGTCACACTGGCTGACAAGTTTAGGACAGTACCGCCACCTGTTGCACCAAAACCCAAAAGGGTTCCTTCAAATGTCTCTGTGAAGATAGAAAAAGAAGATGGCCTGGCCTCAAACTCATCATACAACATTAAAAACACAACAGACCCTAAAATCGTGAGACAAGAAGCTCTGAAAAAGCTTGGTCTCCTTAAAGACCAAGAATGTAAAACTCCACAAGCTCCCCAAGAGGAGCTCCCCAAGTCCAATTTACCTGTGGTAAATGGATTTTTAAAAAGTCGGATGAACATTAATCCGTCAAGAAGCCCCTCTTTTTGCCAAGCTTCGGTCGCCCCGGAGCCCCGAAACAAGGCATTGCATAGCAGTGCTAGTTTCCACCACAACTCACGGTGCCCCCAACAGCCTATGTCACTATCTCATCCAGAACAACACAACAGGTTAAAGGCCGGAGATCTGCAGCAATGCCATAGCCTCACTAACAATGGAAATGAGAGTACTCGTCCAGAACAGCGACTCAAAACAGCCACAGAGGATCGGGCAGTTACCCCAAAAGCCTCAAACCCTGTGACGTACACAGTGATGATGGTGCCGGGAATGGATGCCGACAGAAAAGAGGCTCTCAGGAAGTTGGGGCTCCTGAGAGACGAGCCACACCAATAAGCAGTGAAGATGGCTTCCGTAGGGTTTTATAATAAGGTTTAAAAGAGGCAGCTCTTCCCTTCCTAGGTTATTTCATGCAGTCCCCCCAACCCCTCACATTTGCAGCTAAAATATGATTATAGAGCACTTGAGGTGTCGGTCGCTAGCAAATGAGTTTAAACATTGCTTGAAAAATTCAGCAATCTCGCAAGTGCCTCAGTTTGGATGTGGTTCTTTGAATGTTTGTTACGCGCCTCTTATTTAAATGTCTTGATTTCAATTATTTTTAACTGATGACAGAAGCATCAGTTTTCAGCAATTTTTATAATTGTGGGCCTTAAAAAATTCCAAGAAAATCAGAGTAGAAACCACTAGACACACTTGGAAACTAGTTTATTAATTGTTCATGATAATTCTTCTGAAACATCAAATACAAATTCAGCCTTTTCTGCCTTTAATTGTAAGCAATGGTGGATAAATGCTCCAATTTTGCCCGATTGTCGTTACATGTTTCGTCTTGGACTGATTAGTAATAAAGGCAATTCGTACCTTTTCCACACATGTACAGAAATAATTTCACATTGGTTTCAAGACTGTGTGTAAATTTAGTAGTCCTACTAATTTTCTATTGCTCAGTTTCCCCTATTGCGTGTTTTTATTGCCCTATTGCGTGACTTTTAATTCCTCCTTGAGTGGTTACACAACACTACTGAAGTCTCTTAATGGCTAATTAATTGTTGCCTTCTGCGTTGGGCATGTGGCAGGTATGGAGGGAGACTTCGCTGTAATCTATGCCTTATATTTCTAAAACAAATGAGGAGTATCAAGTTCTGAAACTGACACTTCTCGCTCATTGCCTTGTCATTTCATTCTACAACAAACTTTGAAATAAGGCCAAATTCTGACTGAAGAAAGGGAGCAGGATGAAAAAGCGCCTTCATCATCCATACGCCCATTTGTGGAGACCTTCAAATTCCTCTGGATAACATTTAAGAAAACATTCCAACCACAAAAATGATAAAGGAGACGACACACTTCCTGCAACTGCTGACCAATCGCTACCTGTCACAGAAGCAGTTGAGATACTTTGACGCAGTAATCATTCAATGAGTCTGTAGTATGGTGCTTTACAAATAAAAGACATAATCAGATAGCAACAGACAATAAGAAAATCATCTGGATCAATTTGAAAGAATTTACACATTGCAAGAGCTTTGAAATCTGCTGCTGCTCTTTAATTGTCTGATGACCAAACTTTGAAGTGATCATGCAAAGCCATTTCCGTATGATGTACCTGCCGATAATTGCAAAACGTCTCTATTTTACCTTTAGAATTTGATCAGCAAGGTGAACACATGTTTAATTAAGACAATGACACATCACCTGTGCCTCTAATGCATCGCCCTAATCAATGATGTCATCTTCACGCCCCTATTTTTAGTCAAATCCAGAATCGTTGTGTTTTTGCAGTGTATTTTCACGCTTGCTTCAAATTCTTAGGACACGTGAGGAAATCAAGATGCCCAAGAAGAAAGGTAAAAAGGGCAAACGCGTAGGGGATGACCCCCTGCTGCGCCCGAAGATCATGAGGGAAAAGCTGAAGAAGGAAGATGACTACGCGGCCATCAATGTCGTCAAACTGAATGATACCCATCGCCTGGGCCAGCGCTCCAACCGCTGCGAGGAGATCAAGGAGGAGCTCACGGCGCTTCGGCGTACCTTTGACCGGCGGGACCCCAACCTGAACAGGGCCGTGGAAGGCTTCACATGCAGCTTACAGAAGATGGAGCGCCTCTCGGCGCAGTCGTGGCGGGTGCACCACGAGCATGTGGAGCGTCTGCGTGACATCCAAAAGAAGCGTCTTAAGTTTTTACAGGAGCAATGGGACCTGGGCCAGGACGCCTTTGCCACAAAGTTGGAGCTGCTGAGCCAAAAAATGGCTACTCATTTCCTGCAGTCGCGCATTGGTTTCGAGGAGACCCTGCTCCATCTGGAGCGTCACCACCAGCAAGCCTTGGCGACTATCCACATGCTGTATAGCGAGCCCATAGTGGCCCACTCGGTGTACGAGAAAATAAAAGCCTTTGAGGTAGAGGAGTGCTTTTTGGACCTGAATGTGAAAGTCCTGAAGAACCAGAAAGCTGATAATCGCTACTACTATGATATGGAGAAAGTGGAGGGCATGGAAGACAAGAAAAATGTTTCACTGACCACTGCAAAGAAGAGTGTGGCTCTGTACAACACCATTCTTGAGACTCAGTCTCGTCTGGGGACCATCGAGAAAACCAACTCTGACATGTTGGCTAAGCTGACTGAGGCAAGGAACGACTCCAAGGCAAAGATCCTCATGCTTCTCAACCAAATGGCTGAAAACCGCGTCCCCATCCAGGTCATGATCAAAAAGGCAAGTGTAAACAGCAATGCCGCCGCCAATGGCCTCAAGTTGATCATTGCTAAGGGCGCCCGGCTCCTGAAGGTGGCGGAGATGTGTCGCCATTTAGAAGCGATGCAGAAAGAGGAACTGGGGTTTTCCGAAAAACTCGCCTCAGATTCCGAAACGCAGCTAGCGGAACCGTCGCCCATGTACGAGTTCCCCGAGTTGAGGAAGCGCTACAACAATGCACAGCTACACGGAGATCTCCTCAAGATGCGCTGTGAGCATCTGCAACAGGAGAATCAACAGTTGCAGCTGCTCAAGCAACAACGCTTCCAAGCAAAGACCGTCAACCCGGACACGCACAAGGGACCCCACAATCCCCTGCGGGTCATTATGGCCCCCATTATGGAGGAGAACGCCCCCATACAAAGGCACTCCGTTGTCGAGGGAGTGCGGGCTCTCAAGTTACTTAAGCTCAATAAGTGAATACATTCTGGAGCATTAACTCATTGGCTGTCATTGTTGGCAATTGGCATCCAATCCTTTGGTGTTAGGAACTAACACTTTTACATTTGTTTTGTTACCATAACAAAACTTTTCCCCCAGTAAATTCTAATGGAACATCTTTCATTTTCATAACATCTCTCTCTTATGTCATTAATACTAATATTTTAGTGTGTGTGTTTGTGGGTATAACTGACATCACATTGTTTTTGTGTTTATTCATTTGTCCACTCTCAAATGTCTAAGAAATTCAATGCATACTTAAATATATTACTATAAACATTTTCTTTACATTTATAAAATATATGCACTTAATTTGTTAAATGTTTTGAAATCTTTTAATTTTCTTCCTATTCGTTTTTCTGCAGCGATTGGTTTACGTGTCGAGAGCGACTACTAGTGGTGAAATGAAGAAAAAAACAATGTTTCCCTAGCGAGGCCACCTTTGCCAATTTATAATATATAAATTTTGTAACAATTTGGAAAAGGCAAGAGTGTATGCGTGAAAGGATATTTATTTTTCAAATAAAATTAATTTTCTCTTGATGCAAAGCATCACTGTTACCACTGCATTCCAACTGGAACATTATGTCGCAAGAACCCGTTTCTAGTAGGAACATTTTTTTCGAAACACAGCTGGCGCTTTTGGATCCAATCTTCATGAAACATGCCGAAGTAAGTCGACGTTCTTTATGGGCTAATTCTTAATAATATTACTCCGATCTCTCAATAAACAGGCATTAATATTTATCACCAGTAAAGGTAAAGTCTTGCATATGAAAAAATGAATCAAAGGGTTCCCTTTTTAAAATTCGAGCTTCGTTTCGGCGCCGTCTAGTTTCTGGAATATAGCTTGTTCCAAAGGCATTGAATGGAAACACGTTATTCTTTATATTATAGGAATTGATTAAGACGTGCATAATTTGCTTGCTTCATCGTAGTGTGATCAGATATTAAAGATTTTTGGAATATACGTTCAGTTTTTAATTAGTACTAAGACTGGACCAGAGCAACGTATCTTTTGTGGTTTCAGACGACCTGAATGCAAAAAAAGCCCAAATTACTCCGTTTAGACTGGCACCTTGTCAAAATTAATAAAACGTACACTATAGTAAAATAGTAAATATATTAAAAAAACTAACTGCCTATCATCATACAATGTATGGCATAATTTCAGCACTATTGGGTTAAGTTAAACTGGAGGAGTTGAACACTATAATGGCTTCAGAAAGTAGAGTATAAATAGTGAAGAAAAGTGAGTAATTATTTTTTGTAATGTAATTTCACAGGTTTTACTGTGACTACTGTGACACCTATCTGACACATGATTCGGTAAGTTAAACATCTTGCTTTCCATAAAAATCTATGAATTTTGCACATCTGTTAAATACACTGTTTCTGTTTCTTCAGCCATCGGTGAGGAAAACGCACTGCAGCGGGAGAAAACATAAAGAAAATGTGAAAGATTACTACCAAAAATGGATGGAAGAGCAAGCTCAGAGTTTGATCGACAAAACCAGTAAGGGAATTGGCCCTCCAAGATTCCATTTGTGTCAGGGATGTTTGTATTAGAACAAATATGGAATACCTTTTTTTTTTGCTTCCCAACAGCGGCTGCTTTTCAACAAGGCAAAATACCCCCCACGCCATTCACCGGTGGTCCCCCTCCTGGTAAGGCACCACAATGTTTCTATCACAACTAATTTATTATAATATTACTCAAGTCATACTTGCGTATTTTAAATGTAAAAAAAAAGAAAACAAGTACAGTGGTACCTCTTCATACGTTCTTAATCCTTTTCCGGGACTGAGATTGTATGTCCAGCTTCTCGTAACTCGAGCGAATGTTTCCCATTGAAATGAACTAAAAACAAATTAATTTATTCCAAGCCTCTGAAAAAACACCAAAAACAGGATATTGGATTGGAAAAACATTTTTATTTGTTCTAATTCACCATATGTTGACAAAGTAACAAATAATGAGTGGTTTAATAGTACTAAAATGTGTTTATTGGCACTGCAAACCGTCCGCCCCGTGCTCGTAGATGCATTTTATACATGAAAGAGATGCGGCAAGACAGTGCCAGGGCCACCTGGCTTAGTCGCATCTCTAAATTTTGATCGTATCTAGGGCGAATTATTCGATCAAAATTGTCATCATATTTCGAGTATTTCGTAGGTAGAGCTGATTGTAGGTCGAAGTAGCACTGTATTCTACTCTAATTGCAATGATAGATTTATTTAATTGATCGAATAGTAGATATGACACCAACTGTTTTATTTTTTTACTTTGGAAAATAATGACAATTTCCTAATTCTACATGTCAACTTTATTCCAATCCACTTTTACAGTTAAAATGATTTCAAATTAATCTTTTTCTTGACTGATCACAAATATAATTATGGATTACTCGACTATGAACATGATTGTTTGTGGCCACATTTGTCTGGAATGAAAAGTCTCATTTATTTATCTTGCTTGGACACAGGTGGTCCACCACGTCCAGGCATGCTGCCCACACCACCCATGCCCGGGCCTCCCATGATGCCTATGATGGGACCTCCACCTCATGGAATGATGCCCGGTGGACCTGGTATGACCCCTTCAGTTTCATTCGAGTTGCATTTTTTGAAATTCTTAATTCAGGGAGGTCAATTTAGAGCAACCTGCTCTATTTACATGAAATACTACATGCAGACTGTATAACTTCGTCGTGTTTACAAACAGGAATGCGGCCACCGATGGCAGCGCCCATGCAGATGATGCCCGGACCACCTCACATGATGCGTCATCCTCGACCCATGATGATGCCAGTCAGGCCAGGAATGATGAGACCCGACAGATAAGAGCAGTGTTGTGTATTTTTTGATGCTGCTGTTGAGCATTGTTGCCACAAGGTGAAGCCCGCAGAGTGTGATAACACACCGCCTTCCGTTTTACACTTTTCAACCTTCGTCTACTGTCTGTTGTGTATTTATTCCTAATTATCTTACGATTGATGGTGATAGACGCCCAATCCATCTTGACTGGGACGCCGATTGGCGAGTGAGCCCTCCTAGTTGAAGTGGATTGCTTGTCTGTCGCCACCAATGGCAACCAAGGAATAATAATAATTCATAACAGAAGCACAACCTTGCAGGCTTTTGGTGTTTCCTCACTCTGCAGCTACACCTATTAGAACATTGGACTTATTTTATGATTATTTTGCTTTTTATATTCACTGCTTTGAAAATTAAAGTGGTCAATTAAAACCTTTGCCTGCTAATTGATATCTTACCTGACCAACTTATTTATGTGACAAATCGTTTTTTTTACAAAAGCTTTACTAAACATGGTAATTAAAAAAAAAAACCTTACTAAACATGGTCAATTTTGAAGGAAATAGCCTTACTAACATAGTCTTTTTTTAAGAAAAAGCTTTAATATACATGGTCAATTATTAAAAAAAAACATTTAATTAAAAAATAACCTTACTATACATGGTCATTTAATAAAAATAAAAAGCCATTGCTTAAAGCATACTGTCAAGGCCTTCGAAGTGTTTTTTCCCCTACTAAGTAGTATTTGGCATTCTTTGCGTTTCAAATGTTAAACTTAAACTTTTAATGGAGTCAGATGTCCTGGAATAAAGGTGAGTTGATGTAAAAATGCTACTCAATATTTGTTAAAAAAATGTGTGTACTGACATACTGTTTTATAGCATCAAGCCTACTGAAATGTCGATTCTCCACGTCATCTTCAAAACAGACATTGAGTTGGGAGGACAAACCACCTCGTGGAGCGCGGTAAGTAAGCCACCATCGTATATATATATGTATTTGTATGCATATGTATATATATATGTATTTGTATGTATATATATGTATGTATATATGTGTATATATATGTACATACATGTATATACATGTATGCATTAACATGTACATACATGTACATGTATATACATATATGCATATACATGTACATACAAGCATATACATGTACATGCATGTATTTACATACATGCATATACATGTATATGCATGTACATGTATATACGTGTACATGCATGTACATGTATATACGTGTACATGCATGTACATGTATATACGTGTACATGCATGTACATGTATATGCATGAATGTTAATACATGAATGTACATGTATATACGTGTACATGCATGTACATGTATATACGTGTACATGCATGTACATGTATATACGTGTACATGCATGTACATGTATATGCATGAATGTTAATACATGAATGTACATGTATATACGTGTACATGCATTTATATACATGTACATGCATATACATGGACATGCATATACATGGACATGCATATACATGGACATGCATATACATGTACATGCATATACATGGACATGCATATACATGTACATGCATATACATGTACATGCATATACATGTACATGCATATACATGTACATGCATATACATGTACATGCATATACATGTACATGCATATACATGTACATGCATATACATGTACATGCATATACATGTACATGCATATACATGTACATGCATAAACATGTACATGCATAAACATGTACATGCATATACATGTACATGCATATACATGTACATGCATGTACATGTACGTATATGCACGTACATGTACGTACATGTATATGCATGTGCATGTACGTACATGCACACGTATATACATGTACACGTATATGCACATACATGTACGTACATGTATATGCATATACATGTACGTATATGCACGTACATGTACGTACATGTATATGCATGTGCATGTACGTACATGCACACGTATATACATGTACACGTATATGCACATACATGTACGTACATGTATATGCATGTGCATGTACGTACATGTACACGTATATACATGTACACGTATATACATGTACATGTGTATGTGTATACATGTACATGTGTATGTGTATACATGTACATGTGTATGTGTGTACATGTGTATGTGTATACATGTACATGTTCATGTCTATGTATATACATGTACATGTTCATGTCTATGTATATACATGTACATGTTCATGTCTATGTATGTACATGTTCATGTCTATGTACGTACATGTACATGTCTATGTATATGTACGTACATGTTCATGTCTATGTACGTACATGTTCATGTCTATGTACGTACGTGTTCATGTCTATGTATATGTACGTACATGTTCATGTCTATACATGTGCGTACATGTTCATGTCTATACATGTGCGTACATGTTCATGTCTATACATGTACGTACATGTTCATGTCTATACATGTGCGTACATGTTCATTTATATACATGTGCGTACATGTTCATTTATATACATGTGCGTACATGTTCATTTATATACATGTGCGTACATGTTCATTTATATACATGTGCGTACATGTTCATTTATATACATGTGCGTACATGTTCATTTATATACATGTACGTACATGTGTATGTATATACATGTGTATGTATATACATGTACATGTGTATGTATATACATGTACATGTATATGTATATACATGTATATACATATACATGTACATGTATATACATGTACATGGACATGTATATACATATACATGTATATACATGTACATGTATGTACATGTACATGTATGTATATACATGTATGTATATACATGTATGTATATACATGTATGTATATACATGTATGTATATACATGTATGTATATACATGTATGTATATACATGTATGTATATACATGTATGTATATACATGTATGTATATACATGTATGTATGTATATACATGTATGTATGTATATACATGTATGTATGTATATACATGTATGTATGTATATACATGTATGTATGTATATACATGTATGTATGTATATACATGTATGTATGTATATACATGTATGTATGTATATACATGTATGTATGTATATACATGTATGTATGTATATACATGTATGTATGTATATACATGTATGTATGTATATACATGTATGTATGTATATACATGTATGTATATACATGTATGTATGTATATACATGTATGTATGTATATACATGTATGTATGTATATACATGTATGTATGTATATACGTGTATGTATGTATATACGTGTATGTATGTATATACGTGTATGTATGTATATACGTGTATGTATGTATATACGTGTATGTATGTATATACGTGTATGTATGTATATACGTGTATGTATGTATATACGTGTATGTATGTATATACGTGTATGTATGTATATACGTGTATGTATGTATATACGTGTATGTATGTATATACGTGTATGTATGTATATACGTGTATGTATGTATATACGTGTATGTATGTATATACGTGTATGTATGTATATACGTGTATGTATGTATATACGTGTATGTATGTATATACGTGTATGTATGTATATACGTGTATGTATGTATATACGTGTATGTATGTATATACGTGTATGTATGTATATACGTGTATGTATGTATATACGTGTATGTATGTATATACGTGTATGTATGTATATGTATATACATGTGCATGTATATGTATATACATGTGCATGTATATACATATACATGTGCATGTATATACATATACATGTGCATGTATATACATATACATGTGCATGTATATACATATACATGTGCATGTATATACATATACATGTGCATGTATATACATATACATGTGCATGTATATACATATACATGTGCATGTATATACATACATGTAGATACATGTACATGTTCATGTCTATGTATATAAATGTACATGTATATACATGTACATGTATATACATGTACATTTACATGTATATACATGTACATGTTCATGTCTATGTATATAAATGTACATGTATATACATAATGTATATACATGTACTAGTATATACATATACATGTATATACATGTATATACATGTACATGTTCATGTCTATGTATATACATGTATATACATGTACATGTCTATGTATATACATGTATATACATGTACATGTTCATGTCTATGTATATACATGTACATGTTCATGTCTTTGTATACACATGTATATATACACATGTATATATACACATGTATATATACACATGTATATATATACACATGTATATATATACACATGTATATATATACACATGTATATATATACACATGTATATATATACACATGTATATATACACATGTATATATACACATGTATATATACACATGTATATATACACATGTATATATACACATGTATATATACACATGTATATATACACATGTATATATACACATGTGTATATATACACATGTGTATATATACACGTGTATATATACACATGTGTATATACACATGTGTATATATACACATGTGTATATATACACATGTGTATATATACACATGTGTATATATACACATGTGTATATATACACATGTATGTACATGTATATACATGTATGTACATGTATATACATGTATGTACATGTATGTACATGTATGTACATGTATATACATGTATGTACATGTATGTACATGTATATACATGTATGTACATGTATGTACATGTATGTACATGTACATACATGTATATACATGTACATACATGTACATACATGTACATACATGTACATACATGTACATACATGTACATACATGTACATACATGTACATACATGTACATACATGTACATACATGTACATACATGTACATACATGTACATACATGTACATGTATATACATGTACATACATGTACATGTATATACATGTACATACATGTACATGTATATACATGTACATACATGTACATGTATATACATGTACATACATGTACATGTATATACATGTTTATACATGTACATGTATATACATGTACAAACATGTATATACATGTACATGTATGTACATGTATATACATGTATGTACATGTACATGTATATACATGTATGTACATGTATATACATGTATGTACATGTACATACATGTATATACATGTACGTGTATATACATGTACATGTACATACATGTATGTACATGTACATACATGTATATACATGTACGTGTATATACATGTACGTGCATGTACGTGCATGTACATGTATATACATGTACATGTATATACATGTACATGTATATACATGTACATGTATATACATGTATATACATGTACATGTATATACATGTACATGTATATACATGTACATGTATATACATGTATATACATGTACATGTATATACATGTATATACATGTACATGTATATACATGTATATACATGTACATGTATATACATGTATATACATGCAATGTATATACATGCACATGTATATACATGCAATGTATATACATGCACATGTATATACATGCAATGTATATACATGCACATGTATATACATGTACATGTATATACATGTACATACACGTACATGTATATACATGTACATGTATGTGCATGTACATGTATGTGCATGTACATGTATATGCATGTACATGTATGTGCATGTACATGTATATGCATGTACATGTATATACATGTACATGTATATACATGTACGTGCATGTACATGTATATATTAGTTGCGTTATTTTGCTAGGTAAATGAAGAATCTGCATGTATTTAATTCAAGGACATTTATTTTTCAACACAAAAATGTGCCTTTTCAGTTGGATTCCTGTAAGTCCTCCAGCAACTAGCCCTCAGGAAATGGACAAGAAATCCTCCTTGGCGTTGGAGTTCTGGAAGAGGAAAAAAGTCAAGGGATCAAGTCCAACAATATTATACTGTGACTAATTATGTAAAAAAACTACTGTTAGGTATTTTCAATAAAAAGAATACTTACCAGTGCTGTCTTTCTCATAATATTACTTAGCTACCATTCTCTTTTTTGCTCAGTCAGCAGATTCTATCTCACTGCAAAAGGCAAGCAACAATAATGCCACATGAGGGTTAAAAATTGAATTATTTGACATACTCTGCAATGCTTTTTCTTGTTGTCTGCAGTAAATGACCCAGGTCTTTCACTCTAGTACTCAAGGGCTCCTATCCAGTCTTTTTTCCATGTCTTCATCAACACAAATCAAATAATCAAGTTCTTAGGCAGCTTGCTCATGAGTTAATCATTTGAGTCAGATGTGCCAGGAGATATGGAAAACATACTGGATAGGGGCCCTCAAAGACCAGAGTTGGCGATCACGGGGATGTTGTGTCAAAGACTGACCTATGTCCTACAATGTCCCCATACACCAGTAGTTTCACCGTGTCAGCTTTTTGGGGGATGGTTGTCTTGTCACCTTTCTTTGGCATTTATTCGGTAAACTTGGTAGACCCTGAAGAGAAGAAAGATACAAAATGAGTTGATTAGTATACATTACATCAGGGGTAGGGAACCTATGGCTAAGTAGCCATATAGCTCTTTCCATGGGTGCACATTACTCTCCACTAATCTAAGAGTATATATGCAAATCCCTATTGAGAGAACTGAGTCCTCAACACACCAATAGTAGTGACACTGGTGTTTAACTTCATCTAGCACCACTTTATTCATAATTTAGTTATTCATTAATCTTCTGCATGCATAATCTCATTGATGCTGATTGATTAGCAACAGCATAACAATGTTGTCAAAATAAGACTGTACTTTACATTTTCATATATTTTTACTTTTCAATTCTGAGAATGGGTCTCAAGAAATAACATTATACACTGAATTGTTTATGGATATCTCAGTCAAAAAGGTTCCTGACCCCTGCATTAGATGGAAAATATTAAAATAACCTGAGACACAGGTCCTACCTCATCCAAAACTTCTGCCTTGGCTTCTTTATTGTTGTCAAATTTTGACAGCTTCCGCCGTCTCTGTGGCTTTAAACATCTGCAAAACACCATAGCATGATTATAAAATTGCTTATCTAAACATTTTGATGCAGAAATGACCCACATAATTTAATCCTGGATGAGTTTTTCAGTCAATCATGCAAGATCAATTCATCTTTTTAACAATAAATATTCCCCAAAGTCATTGTTGTTTCAGTTTTTCTCTTACACGGAGGGAAAATATTGTTATTTTCCTATATGTTTAAACTAGAGTAAAAAAATGACACGTGCTATTGTTGAATGAATGTCTTACTTGGGCTTTATCAAGACCACATTTAAAGATAAAAATGATAAGGTCCTAGCACTGAGGTCTTCCTTTAATAAAGTGAAGGGAAAATAAGCCCAGGGTTAAGGTCTATACTTTATAAGTGTACTGTTTATTCCTTGCACTTATGTGGGTGAGTTATCCACATGTTGTTGCTATTAAAACAATTCAATATCAAGCCACTTTGCGTTTTCATTCAAAATTTGAACGCATCAATGAAAAACTATGCTAATCGAATAAGGCCGTCAATACTGAACGCCGATAATTAATTAATACACAAATAGAGAAAAATAGATAAACTCAAAAATGGAAATAAAAACTCACTTTGCTGACAAACAGCTTGTCGTGGCGTCGACAATATGCTCATTTTTGATGTATGCTGGAAGTCTGTGCTCGTTGAGGATCTGAAATACAACGGAATTGTTGCTTTTTAATCATATATATAGAGATCGAGGAAATGCAATGTAGCCAATTGGTTTGCAAACATTTTTCTGTGTGCATCCACGTTAGGGCTACATCACGCCATCGAAGCATGCTCGCGTCAAAAAGCACTCTTAAAATGAGAACTGGAGTTTCGAAATCTCCAAAAGACAACATACCGATTGCACAGGATTGTCCTGTAAGAAGTTTATCAAGTATTTATTCGGTAAATCGCCACTTCTGAGTTGCTCCACTCTCCACACGCATGCTGGTGCAGGCTCATCCGCCATTTTGCAAAATGGCGACGATTCAAACTCCGATCTCGGCCACGCCTATTAAAGATACAGACACACAAAAACATTGTTTTCATAATAACGTGTATTAGTCAATGGCAGGTCGCACATTTCACAACTATACTTCCACGTCTGAATTTACCTAACCCCCAATAACTATTTTATGGCAATGAAGCATTTAATGCAGCTACAGCTGTGACACATAAGAAGCATCAATCATGAACTCATTAAATTGAAATATAGTCATAAAAAAGCCTTACTATACATGATCATTGAAAAAAAAGTACTGTACTATGTCGTTCTATTAAGAAAAGCCTTACTATACTATGTCATTTAAAAAAAAAGCCTTACTATACTATGTCTTTTTTACAAGAAAAATAGCCTTACTATACTATGTCTTTTTTAAAGGAAAAAAGCCTTACTATAATATGTTGTTTTTTTTAATGAAAAAGCCTTACTATACTATGTCGTTTTTAAGAATAAAAGCCATACTGTACTGTCGTTTTTTTTTTTTAAAAAGCCTTACTATACTATTTCATTTTTAAATAAAAAAAGCCTTACTATACTTAGTATAGTAAGGCTTTTTTTATTTAAAAATGAAATAGTATAGTAAGGCTTTTTAAAAAAAAAAAAACGACAGTACAGTATGGCTTTTATTCTTAAAAACGACATAGTATAGTAAGGCTTTTTTTCTTTAAAAACGACATAGTGTAGTAAGGTATTTTCCTTTAAAAAAAAGACATAGTATTACTATGTCTTTTTTTTAAAGGAAAATACCTTACTACACTATGTCGTTTTTAAAGAAAAAAAGCCTTACTATACTATGCCTTTTTTTAATGAAAAAGAGCCTTACTATACTATGTCATTTTTTTAAAGAATGAAAGCCTTACTATACTATGTCATTTTTTTTAAGAATGAAAGCCTTACTGTACTGTTGTTTTTTTTAAGAAAAGCCTTACTATACTATGTCTTTTTTAAAGAAAAAAGCCTTACTATACTATGTCTTTTTTAAAGGAAAAATACCTTACTACACTATGTCATTTTTTAAAGAAAAAAGCCTTACTATACTATGCCTTTTTTTAATGAAAAAGAGCCTTACTATACTATGTCATTTTTTTAAAAGAATGAAAGCCTTACTATACTATGTCATTTTTTGAAGAATGAAAGCCTTATTATACTATGTCATTTTTTTAAGAATGAAAGCCTTACTGTACTGTTGTTTTTTTAAGAAAAGCCTTACTATACTATGTCTTTTTTAAAGAAAAAAGCCTTACTATACTATGTCTTTTTTAAAGGAAAAATACCTTACTACACTATGTCGTTTTTAAAGAAAAAAAGCCTTACTATACTATGCCATTTTTTAATGAAAAAGAGCCTTACTATACTATGTCATTTTTTAAAGAATGAAAGCCTTACTATACTGTCATTTTTTAAAGAAAAAAGCCTTACTATACTATGTCGTTTTTTAAAAGAAAAGCCTTACTATACTATAGTAATAAATACATAATTCTATCAAGCCGACAGCTCTTCCATCCCATCCCACGATGGAATGGTTGGTCAGAAGCGTTGCCTCTTCTCCCAGCACTTTTGTCCAGCTCCAGACCTCCGGCGGAACCAAGGTGTTGCTCCTTCTGCTGCGTTTTGTAACAGCTAGTTCCATGTGTGTGACAGCGTAGGCATGGCTGGCTGGTCTCCCGAAAAAAAAAAAGAAGTGGCCGAAAGATGCCAGGCTAACAGAACAAGGAAAGTTGTAAAAACAGTAAAGTAAAAAGTATAAAGTACAAAGTAAAGTAAAAAGGAATGTATTAGGAAATATTAAAATGTCATTTAAAAAATGATAGAAGGGCTGTAAAACATGAAAAACATAAGAGTCTGACACCCTTGGTGCAGAGCTACTGCCACAGGCACCCGCTTGAACGGCGCCATCTTGGCGAATGAACGTTTGCGTAATAACAGTCACATTTAGCTTTTACACTGGATAAAAGAAATGTATAAAAACAACACAATGCCTTAAGTTCTAAAGGCATACATGAAGAGTTCAGTCTTCAAGTTCACTAAAGCACATTTATAGAAGGTCTGGAAGAACAATAGGTTGAAAAAAAGAAAAGAAAAGGAGTCATTTTGACTCAGGAGCTTCCGTTGAGGCTAGCTGATCCTGATCGACCACACACACAACTCTGGCTTTCACCTTCTTGTTGGAAGATATGATAAAGTAAGGACTGAGAAATGCATAGCAAGACGAGCAGAACACCCTGATGTCCGCCACCACCGGGGACACGTTGGCCTCGGTCAGCATGTAGATCCAAATCACGTTATCGACGCCAAAGAAGAAGACATACAGCACGACCAGGGTGACAACCGTTTTGGCCGCCCTGATCTCTGCCGGATGGGAGCGACGGACACCCCGTACCTGGTGGCTGTGACGATGGAGGAGACGTAAAATGTAACCGCTGGAGACCAACATCAGGGCCACCACAGAGAAATCCCTCCCAGAGACGATGACCCCTTGGACAATGTATAGCATGCTGTCTCGGAAGTCCATGAGGCAGAAACCCAAGTTCAGCGTGAAGGCGGGCACCGTGCTATTAATGTGTGGAGCTGTGGAAAAGAGAAGGGCGGAAATATAGATGACCATGTTCAAAAACCACAGCCCGGCAAAGGTGGGAAGAACCAAGGAAGGGAGGCGAGACTTCATCCAGGAAAAGCGAGAGGTGGAAGGGGCGATGGTCAACGCCTGGAACACACTGAGCGTGCAGGTGAGGCAGATGGACAACGCCCGGCCGACGCGGTAGCCGTAAATTACCAACTTGCAGCTGCTGTCACTCAGCAGCTCGGTGAGCCCGAACACCGTCATGGTCTGGGGAACGCAGCGGATCAGCAGGATCATCAGGTTGGAAAAGGCAAGGTGGCATAGGATCATGTCCACGGGAAGAAGCTTTTGATCGGTGTAGAGGATGTTGGCGTATGCCAGGAGCACCACCGTGTTCCCCAAGATGCCGATTCCTGTTTGCAAGAGGAAGGAAACACCTTCAATGGCCTTACACAGGTCCATCTTAGCTTGACCTGAACCACTTGTTTGACGGAGAAGCACAAATGCTAGAAATGGGCCGCTCAAGAATCTCACGGTTGATACCCTGAAACAATTGATCACCGCCTAAACCATTCTTAGAGGAGGACGGATACAGCACAGAGGCTGTTAACTCTTAAGCAAGACAACACTTATAGCCTCTAACATCCTTGGAGATCTAATTTGGCCAGAGGTTTGGCCAAAAAAAATCCGCACACTGAGAAAAAAACAATTGTCTCTGTGGGAAAGTAGCCTAGGGAATACTATCAATATCCATTTTTTCCAATTTTGAGATTTCTCCCAATGAATTGTATATTATGCAGCACCAAGACTTGATTTAACCAAGGTGAAGACTTTTGGGAGCCAAGGGCAAAGACAACATCGAGAAAGAACCAAGACTGAGTTTTTGGGGAGTCCGAGACATGACGGAGTGAGACTATGTCAATTCCAGAGAAATCCTGAAAATGTTTATGCTTGTCAGTGATTGACAGAAAGATTAGTACCATCATTACCAAGGGCTTCTTTTTACTTTCACATTCCTGATATTGAAGGCTACCATGTGTTAAGTACCAGACCAAAGCAGAACCCCTACTTCCTGGGGTCGAGACCAAGATTAGACCAAGACATTGAAAATGAACTTTTAAGCTGCTCTTGATGTCAAAACATGACCATTTTCTCTCCTGGAGTCAAAGTGGAAGCTGTATTGCAAGACATTTGAACAACCTGGGATTAACAAACAGAAAAAGAGCAGATTTGCGGAGTGTTGAGGGCAATGTATTTCGATTTAAAGGACAGAAATAGCAGAAACACAAAGCTGAGTAGTGTTCAAACAAGTGGCCTAAGCAGACTGCAGCTACCTTGGTGTAAAAAAATAAACTACAAAAAACTTCCTTTTACGGTAAAACCAAAAAAAAAACCAACAGTTTCACATTATAAGAATAGTTACCTGCACACTGGCCCATGCAACCATGTTACGAATACTATAATCACAAAAAAGATACTGCATAATTTAGGAGTTAATTTGCCAAGAAAGTATTTAAAACACTGCAAACTGAAAGACTTACAAAGCTGACAGGCTTGAAATTGTTAACATATTAGCCGCCATTAATAGCAATTACAATAAGTTCATTATAGCTGAGCCTTCTCAGTTAAAATAATTTATTCTAAAATCTCCTAAAGTGTTATAATAGCCAACCCCAAAGGTGATAAGTTAATTGAAGCGAAATAATCGGACTCGTTTAGTGACGCAGAGGACCAAGACAATTAGTGGGATAAGTCATCTGAGGGCCCACTTGGGGACTACCTGTTGTTATTTTTCATTTAAACTTCCACTTAACACGCAATAACACCTAACACGACGAGGTGAATTACATTTCCTTTGCTGATCATTTGTGAAGTGTTTTTTTTTTGTTTAAATGAAGCTTATTTTCTCTTGGGAGCGAGTTGTTATTTTCAAAGTACCAGTACGTTGAGAGCACTCATTAAAATGGCAAGTTCAAGCACGTCCTCCACAGTGGACTGCCATCGCAATAATTACAATCGAGGGTGGCTGATTGATATAAACATGATGCAAGGATGCAAATCATTAGTCGGGAATGTGAAAACTCCCACTTGGGACAACAGCCATTGATTGAGCAAACAGTAAGGAAACGTGTGATGGCCTGTTGCACAAACAAATGAGATCTAGTGTTTTTAAAAATATGAAAAAAATGCCTGCACTTTGCAATTTTTGTATCATTCTAACAGTAATCCCTTGATTTTTGCATTTTCACTACTAAGTGATTTTTTTCTCTATTCTAATTATTATTATTTTTAAGTTCATAAAAATGTGAAAATCCACGCCAAAACTCGTAAGTGGAAGCCACTTTTGCTACTAGGACTCATTTCTGAAAAAAGTTATGATAGGGGTGACCCTACTTCGCAATTTTTCAATGATCGCGGCCGTGTTTGGTCTACATTAACCGCGATATTCGAGGGATTACTGTATTGCAATGCATTGAATCATAGTGCTTTAGCACCACTACAAGCTGATCAGAGATTCTACTCATTTGCTACAGTTGACATTGCGACCATTGACTGGTCATAAGAAGTGTAAATCATTAATTTTATAGACAACTATACCAATATTTCCAGATATTAACAATTCTGGTGTAATTAAATTAAATTGCCTGTTTTATTTATCGTCATTTAGACTGCAAGCTGCACACAAGATATTCTCCAAGAAAACTGTACTTATTTATTTATATACAAACTGTCTAAGAAATAAACATTAAATGCAGGCGTCCACAGCTTGCAGCCTGTAAAAATTCTAACAATAATCCATGGGGTTTTGAAGCAAAGGGAAAAGTAATGTGTTCTCATCTGAAAATGTCAGTATTATGCATTTTCAAGTAAAGCATAAAAGATGGAAAGCAAAATTGTCATGTATTTTGATGTTCTTGAATCATTTCATTAATTGAAATTATTAAAAAAAACAGGATATCTAAAAGATGATGTTGATTGATATCCTGCATTTTGGAATGTCAATCCAGATTGATTACATTTTTATGATAATTCATCCCCTAACCCTAACCCAATTAAAATGGACAGGGAAACTATTACCCCGAACGGTAATTTCAGCCTATTCACCCTACGAGTAATCTTTGTTTCCAACGCATCACTATATCATTTTGACCAAAAAAAAAAAAGAAAAATACTAATGTAGCTTTTTCCAATTATATTCTAGTAGACAACTTGGACAGTTTTTTTAAACAACGTGTTCCTGTCAACTGATAAAATAAGATGCCATCCAACTCTGAAAAGGGGAGGGGGGGGGTCAGGTTCAAATGGATCAAAGCATAAACTTGATGTAACTCAGCAAACATACTGTATAAACAAACCTGTCACTATGATGAATCCGAGGGGACGGAAGCAGTCATCTGCATTGATCTGAAGTAATTGGATGCTCGGGCGACAAGCGGTTATATAGAGGACAAGCATAGGGACTCTTTTAGGAGGGGGTGATACGTCGAGGTCCGGGTAGGTCCTCCTTGTCACTGGCGGCTTTGTCAGCGGATGCGGGGCCGGGACGGATGCATTAGTGGAGTGGGTAACTATGATAATTATAGGAAGGACTACAAAAGACAGCCTTTTTTTTTTAAATTGACGACTAATCGAAAAAATGATTGGGACGGATGCATTGGTGGAGTGGGTAACTATAATAATTATAGGATGGACTACAAAAGACACCCTTTTTTTAAAATTTTAAATTGACGACTAATCGAAGAAATGATTGGGATTTTGTATTTGTTAGAAATATAACAATTTCGTTTTTAAAAATTGTAAATTCCAGACAATTTAAACCAAAGAAGGAACTTTCTTTCCCTGAAATATATACAACTATTGTTGTTATAAAACGTCCTTTTAAAAACAAATATATTTGCCTGAAATTATACACGTACTCTGCTGAAAATACAAGACTCAAAATGTGACAACTAATCATGAACGTTTTTTTTTTTTTTTAGCTGAATGTACATTTCTTTCCTTAGGTACGACTATAATTTTCAATTGCTTCTATTTTGTTCTCAAAATTTTTAATTCTCGGATTGTTACAGATTGAATCTAAAAATGCACATTAATATTCTCCAATTTTAACACTAGTTTTTCTTTTTTAAATATGTTTTTGATTGCTCTATATCCTGATAAAATATTGACACCTTGATCATAAAAATGAGCTTTTGACATAAGGTTCCTTTCTAATGTTGCAGTAATTAAATGTCAACTTCAAAATCCAAAGACTTATTTTAAATGTTAAAAAAAATACTGTTATTTTGTCAAAGAATGCCATCAGAGGAGTTGGTGCGAGGGATGCTGTACCTGTCCTTGACGGTGGTGGGTATCCCCGGTAACCTGGCGGTGATCCTGGCCTTCCTATCGGCGCTCTACCACGACAGACACCTACTGGCAGCCGACGCCATCGTGCTCCACCTGGCCTGCGTCAACTTGAACGTGGTGGCGGTGCGTTGCCTCCTGGAG
Organism: Stigmatopora nigra; assembly: GCF_051989575.1. Classification (NCBI taxonomy): domain Eukaryota; kingdom Metazoa; phylum Chordata; class Actinopteri; order Syngnathiformes; family Syngnathidae; genus Stigmatopora; species Stigmatopora nigra. Next base: position 11,944,046 of record NC_135517.1, on the reverse strand, counting down.
ACCCTGGCGTCCTTCCGCCTGGCCGAAATCTTTGGCGACGCCGGCTGCAAAGGCGTGATCTTCATCTACCGCACATCACGCTCCCTCTCCATCTGGCTCACCTTCGTCCTCAGCGCCTATCAGTGTCTGAGTGTGGCATCCCCCGGGTCATGTTGGGCCAACGTCCGAACCAAGGCCGCTCGCTACTTGGGCCTGGTGTTCCTGGTCCTCTGGTTGATCAACACCTGCATGTCTTCCGCCGCCGTTCTCTTCTCCATCGGGGCCAGGAACGTGTCTGCCTCGGCCCTCCATGGGATCAACGTCCAGTTCTGCATGGTCAACTTCCCGTCAAAGCTCTCTAAGGAGGTCAATGGGGCCTTTCAGGTGGGCCGAGACGTCGTGCCCATGGCTCTGATGACCCTCAGCAGCCTCATCATCCTGCTGTTCCTCTACAAGCACGGCCAACAGGTGAAGGGACTACGCAGCGGCAGCGGGTCACAGCGGAGGGCGGCCAAAGCCGTGGTGACCCTGGTCACTCTGTACGTGGTCCTCTATGGTGTAGACAATGGGCTTTGGGTGTACACGCTCACCTTTAGGAAGACCATGGGAAACTCGCTGGTGTCCGATCTGCGCATCTTCTTCTCGTCGCTCTACGCCGCGCTCAGCCCGCTCGTCATCATCGCGTCCAACAGGAAGGTCAACGGCAGGCTCGGCTGTGGTGTGAGGGTCAAAGTAGTCAAGGAGATGTCCACCAATATGTCCAACATTTCAGAAACTGCAATGGAACGAAAAAGTACGTGAATCAAGTGGAAGGTCTTTGATTTTGTGCTTTGATCCTCATTATAATCACAACGTTTAACAGTCTACTTAAAGTGACGCTGCATGGATAACGATGTCACAGGGGATGTAATTAAACCCATGGAATGCTATGATAGCTCTCTTTTGATGAAAATTGAAAAATATATATTTTGGGTGTGATTTTGTTGAGATAACCCCTTTTTTTTTGATTTTGTGTGTTGGTTCATTAAACCACATATTCATATGAACTGCATATAATGAATTAAAACCTTTGATACTATAAAATGTTCACAAACTTTTTTTTCGTCCCGCTGTACACAGGAAGAATATTATATAATGACTTGACTTTACTTTTAGAAACTAAAACTATTCTTTGACTGTTATGTTACAGCATTAACAAATTGAAAACAATACTACTATTTTACATTCTGCACATCAAATGCAGTACATATCTATCTTTAATTTTGTTATGATTATAGTATGTTTTTATAGAATACATTTGTTTTGTTATATTATGGCAACTTCTGGTAATTTAAAAAAAATAAAAGATTGAAATAAGACTAAACAGTTCAGAAAATGAATGAACAGGGATCGTGTATTTTTTAATATAACTGCAATGCATCTTAAAAGTGTATTTATAAAAAAAGTCAATTTTTCTAAAAATAATTACATTTTGATTAAATAAAAATAATTTTTACTATTTTCTTTCCTTTAGAATTATCAGCAAAAAAATGAAAAGAAAAACTCAATAGGAAATGAATGCATGAATCAGCATGTTTGCATTTTGGCTTATTATCAGCAGGAGGCGACAACCCTCAAGAAACAACAAAAAAAATATCTAAATTGATTCTTGCTGTTTTTTATAAATTTTATTATGACTTTATTTTTTTTAAAGATGTGCACCAAATTAAAGTGCATTAAACTAACTGAAACGATTATTTTCCCCATGAAGTCATTCTTTATTTTTCTCCCTTTCTTTCTATTTTATTGTATTCAAGAATATACATTTATTTGATTTGCTAGCAACGATTCATGATACTTTGCAACCTCCAGTTATATTGCAGGTACTTTTGATATTAAAAAATCTGGGAAAGTATTATCAAGATCAAATATCTTTAATAATAAACTAAAATGACTGCAAACAAATTATTTTCCAATCAATTTGTAGCATTTTAGGAATATAAACAATCAAATTCTCAAATAGATTTTTGGGGGGAATCAGGCAACAGCCACTAGATGGTGTTCAGGCACAGATTTTGATATTTTATCTGTTGCGTCTTCTTCTTCTGATCTTTTCTACATTTTATTTCCTTTCTGACTAAATTGAATTGAAGGATTTTCCTCAACAAGTCGATGGAGTTTTGGCTGTGATCCAAAAATTCCTTTGAGTGCTTGTGCAAAACTGTTACAGACACAAACATAATCATGTATCTCCACACTAAAGAAGTCCCACTTCCCTCCAACTTAATGATCAGCATTGAAAAAAAAAAACAACAACAACCACAAAGCATTCTTCAAGATGACAAGTTCCATGTCTCTTACTCTTCAAACCACTGAAATCTGGTTGGCACAGATAAACAGACTCCGGTGGAATGAAGGATAAAATACATGGAAGATTCGTAGAATTCACGATTCCACCTGCATGACTAAGAACCCCTGTCAAAACAGAATAAAAAAAAACAAACAAACTCATTATTAAAGCATATTTCGTTTACAACATGGTTAAAAACTCCCTTCAAAACTTACCTGGCTGTAAACTACACACAAAAACAACAGTAACAGTATTACACGGCTAGACAAGAGGCTTCTTGGACGACGTCTCAGTAAATCCCGACGGCCGTCTGTTTACCTGTGGCAGGTACGGCCCGTTTTGTCCCCCGCTTCCACCAATGATATGGCGGCAACAAGAGGAAAACCCGCCCCTGAGCTGACCCACACTCCTTCGGTCCTGCCCCAATGAGCCACACCTAAAAGTGTTACTCTGGAACAATCCTGAGTCGATGTGTGGGTATTTTGACATTTCATGGTCAGAAGAGCTGGAAAATGATTGAAAATAGGCAAATTCAGCTCATCTTCAATTAAATTTTAGGGACTACGTGACAATAGAACCTTCAGATACAAGTGGGAAAAGTTTTTGGGGGTACATGTCGACCCCTCTTTGTTTACTGTTTGTACATGGAGACAATATAATAATATCCCCAAGCAAATATTAATTATCCCAAGGAAAGAATGACTCACGATAGTGCAGTACTGACAAGCCCAGTGTGGAGCTAAGAATAGGAGAATGTTTTTCTATAGACAGGTTGTTGCTGTAGAGTTAATAGTTATTATTTTTCAACAAGCAAAAACACAATACAATTTTTTAAAATGAAAATGGCAGATTTTTTTGGAGTGAATTTATCACTACTGTCATTAAAAACTGCATTTCAAATTTTCCAATTAAAATTTTTCTGCTGACAAAATATTTACACTTTTTCTTTTTTAATTATGATTAAATTGTTTTTAATTATGATTAATTATGATTAAAAGCTCAATCAAGTAAATTTGTATTTTTAAAACAACTTTGCCTTTAGTCCAAACTTTTTTCCTCCTCAATATTTATTTATTAAACAAACTTCCTTTTTAATGATCATATTATTTTTTATTAAAGTTGCAAAATTCACTCTTGTAAAATTTTAACATTTATAGCAAATTTCCTTGGTAAAATTAAGCATCACAACTTGCAATAGTTGTTAATATTGTCATTGAAATGTTCTTTTGATAACTAAAATAAGCAATTTTTAAAATGTGTTCTTCTCTGGCATTATTATTATTATCATTATTATCATTATGAGCATCATCAATATTATTATTATTAGTAGTAGTATAGTATTCTTTAGAACTTTATATATCATTGTCCCTTGTAGTACATACTTCTATTGAATGTCATTTTCTGCACCCGTTAGTTACCAAGTACTTACAAAAAAACGACACCAACTTTTTCATAAACATGTTAGCTTTTAAATAAAAGTGAACGCTGGTTTGCAATGGAGAATGTTTTTGAAGCACTTCCTTGTGCGCTTTGACTGTTGACTCGCTTGTCGCGTTGCAACTTGCCTGGAATGCACTGCGAGCTCCATGTCTCTCAGGCAAAGCCAACAACACAGCAACTGGGGGGAAGGGGCTCATTTCATGCCTTTTCTATCGTCACCAAATACCTGCACTTCCACATTGTCGCCTCCCAAATGCCGATAAGCATTAAACAGCAAAAAAAATCTGACATTATGTGGGCATTTTTGCATGAGTAAAACCACCAAGCCACTAACAAACAAGCTTTACAATGTTTGTGATCTATATGAGGACCACACTTGAAGGCCTGGGAGTGGCACCCCGAAGGCCTCGGGGGCTTGGCCGGCTGACAGGTGCGAGCGAGGATGGGGGAGGAGAGTTTGGTGGAGAATTGCAAGAACGGGCATGAGCGTCTTGCCGAAGGAAGGAATCGTGAATCATCGTGAAAGGAGCGCCATAAATGAATTGCCTTGAAAATCCCTCTGAAGCTAGCGCCTGGGTCACTGAGTTGAATATTTCAGTAGAGAAAATTGGCAGTGGTAATCACAAGGGAGGGTTCTCACTGGCGTTTTTGCACATGATCCAAAATGTCCCCGAGGTGCTGTTTTTCTCTACCGCGACTTGTGACTTAATTCGGCAAAACACTTCGATTTTAATCTCCTACAATGATTTTTGCTACATAGACATGATTATCTGACTTGATAAAACATGTATTTTAGCATTGTTTTGTTTGATTTAGTGAATATCAAGTGGTGTGGATTTAAAAGAATCTAAAAACTATACTGTAGCCTGTTGAATTGTGGTTTTTACAAGACAGAGATTATGCTGTGTGAAATAACAATTTTCTTACCTTTCTCAGTTTTGCAAAATGTAGAGATGATTGCCATTCATTGAACTTTGTCCATGGATTTTAAAATTTTCCATTTCCCCTGAAGCAAAAGAAAATACATTTAGTTTTACAAGAGAGAAAAGAACATTTGGAGATACATGCTTTCAAATTCAACTACACTGCTAGAATAGTCTCATTTACATTGTACTCAGATGTACATTGTGCAGGTAAAAAAAATGTATATTTCACAGTTTTTGTTTTTAAAATACAATTTAACACCCCTCTTTGTTTTATGTGTAAGAGGGAGAAAACTTTGAGTGAACATATTATACACACATTTCCCTGTGGTTAATGTATGTAAGCATTTTAGTGTTATTAATGAGATTGAAAAAGGTAGTATAAACCTAATGTATTCTTCCCTTTCAGTGTCAATCATATTTCCCCTTACAGAAACAAATCTTTGCTAGAAAAAATAAGTCAGCTGAACAAAAAAAATCCAATGGAAATTGGAGAACCAAACTTTTAACACTACTAGGCTACTGATGCCACGGAATTTTCCACAAGTGTCTTCTCTCTGAGCCACACTGTGGAATGCAGACAAGACTCAGCAAGTCCAACCGAGAGCGGCATGCGGGCAAGAAGACTTCAAGACATTGCAGCATCACAGAAGGCCCTGGTGTTACACCTCAAGCCTGATGCAGTTGTGTATTTTATGCCTGTGTATACACTATGTACTGCCTTCAGGTCACCTGACTACAGCATCTGAGTTACTGGCGAAAAATCGATTTAAAAAAAAAAGCATGAATTAATCTGCCCAACACTTGTGTGTGGTATTAATTTGTCTGTGAATTGCCGTGTATGGTGTACAGCGACATGTCTTGTCAAAATTATGCAACAGAGGCATGAGTGAATGCAACATCCTTGTTGTGTGTTGAAAGTTAGATTGAAAACCCGAGTGCAAGTTATTACAGAAATCCAGTTTTAGAATTTTTGCGGGAAGTTGTTCAAGGAGAAGACAGGAGACTTCGAAAGAAGACGGGCAAGGAGAGAGAGAGAGAGAGAGAGAGAGAGAGAGAGAGAGAGAGAGAGAGAGAGAGAGAGAGAGAGAGAGAGAATGCCATCTATTTGCGATGAGCGGCGTTGCAATTAGGGAGCATCTTGGGAGTTGAGGCGCTTCCAAGTACTTTAGGGTATTTTAAATGCTTTATAAGTGTTTATTCTGAGTGAGGTTACTTAAAAGATTTAACAATAATTCATGTTTTATGATGCTGACAGTTTAACTCAGGAATGCAGTCATTTCTTTTCTTGACTTGAAAATCAGGAGGTCAACCAGTAAATCTGCAGCTGCGTTATAACGTCCATTTTTATGTCTCGTTGGGCTATCAACATCTCATCAGCCATCAATATTAACACTCACATCTGGCCCAGTCGGCGGGTGGCGAGACCCTTCCACATTCCAGAATACCAACCCGCGGCCAGTCCATTTAAGATCATTAATGGTAGAGGATGGCGGATAATATGACCTCACATCTAACAGAGGCGATTTACTTGACCTCTGTCGCTTTCCAAATGCCTGCGGTGGGTCGCTCGGCGGGAGGTTGTGTGAGGAGGGGTCAGCCTCACAGCTGGGTACTCAAACACTGTCTTTTGCAGAGATTTTTTTGATTCACTGACCTCAGAAAATAGATCTGATGGGTTTGACTTTCGGTTATGTCTGGATTGAGGTACCAAATGTGTGTATGTATAAGCATTACACTAAAACTGTGGACTACAGTGATGAGATAACAATTTTCGTCAGCATATTTTCTTTATCCTCTGCGAAGAACGAAGTATAGTTAACTGAGATTTGTGCACAAGGTATATCGATGCAATTATTCCCTTGTTGATGATGACCAAGGCGAAAATCTGGACCAAAAGCGTAGGCGGCAGGGGGAAAAGAAAAAGTTCATTAAGGGAAGATGGAGTCGAATTAAGCAGAGGGTGAGATGATAATTAGCGCTCATTGATCGAATACTTGCATCTTGGACTTTGAAGGGGAATGGGAGTGAAGGGGTGGGGGGTGGTCTATTGCTATAGCCGGAGACCTCAGTAATTAGACATCTCTTCTTGTGCTGTGAAGGATGTTCCATCCATTAAAAATGGGAAGTGATTGATCAGTGCATTGCTGTTCGAACGCTGGTTGGTAAGTTTGGCAGAAACTCAGTACCGAAATTCATACTTTCTTTGAATAAATCCTTTCCTATTGCCAAGCCACCTTGTGGTGATGTGATTATTTTGCGTGGATTTGTTGGGGGCAGCGTGGCATTCATTTCAATCTGGTGACGGTAGGATTGTGAGTGTGAACGGTCGACTGACAAAGATAAACAGGGATAAAAATGAATTAATTGTATCCTTCAATTCTGGGCTGTTATTGTTTACCAGGACTTCTACCTTTAGATTTAGTAATTTACTACAAAAATAATGTATTGAATAAATAATATGATGATTAAATTCACATTCAACGCCCTGTGAGGAAAATGAATTTCACACCCTTAGAAATAATAATAGTGGCACTTATATTAGTTAATCATTTGGCTTTATATGGAGAACTAACGCCCCCTTGTGGAGTCGCTGCTAGTAGAAAAGCTGCAGCAACATTTTGAATTAAATTCTCCCACTTTTAACAAATTGCTTCAGATGTTGCATAAGCTTGAAATGTGGCCTGCCAGAAGAAACTAGAAGAAAAAAAGCATTTAATACTAGTTTTACATCAATTTAAACCTGTTTTAAAGTGACTTCGGGACACAGGGAGTGAATTCCGACAGATGAAATACTGCAGGAGACATTAACAAGGTGTGCGCGTTCACGAGAAGCAGACAGAACATGGCGAGGGAGCCAAACAGATGAGGACGCAGCATTAAAGAGACACCTCGCCAATGTGAGCATGTGTTCTCCGGAGGCCTTCAATGTGTCATGGGGGCACGTGTGCTATGACACTGCCACTTGCTGCCGCCGCGTGGCAAATGGACTTATTTAAGGCGGTGACAGCAACTAAGGGGGCATTGGTTTCGACCACCGTCGTGAGATTCGAAAGAAGGTTTACAGTAGGTCAGGCTTCTCCGGGAAATTCAGACAAATTAAAAACTGGGGGAAAAATGGAAACCTTTGACATTTATCACATGGGGAGTCCGCAAAGGTCATTGCTTGCTTCCCTTTACTCGCCTCATCCACTCTGGGCGTGTTATTGGCGCAGCAGAGGGGCACCCGAGGGGGGGAGTAAGGAGCCCTGATGTCGTACATTGACAACATAGGTCAGAGATGCGGTTCAAGCAGGATGTGGAGCAGATTGTTTTCTCTCATTTGCACTGACTGTGTTTTTTTATAGTTTTGTTTTGAAGGGGGAGGCCAACTATGTGAGCAAACACTCAATGCATTTAGATTTTTAAGATTTTTCCTCATTTGTCTCTACATTTTTTTCTTCTATGTCACCCTTAATGAGACTAGAGGGAAATAAAAGTAACCTTAACCTCCACATGGACATCACATTTTCATATATTTTTAATGAAGGAATAAAATGACTAAAAATGGGAAATAAATATATATTTCTTGGTAGGTCGATCAACTTCTACATTTCCACATCCACATAGTACAAATTGTTGTATTTCCGTTTAACTACATGACTGCATCTGAGACAGTTAAGATTCCTCTTCTGTTATCTATCAAACAAACTACTTCACAAACATGAAGGGCAGTTTTGACGCTCTGAAACGTACAAATGCTCGCTGTCGCCATAATGCATCATTTCGTGCCACAAACGCCTCAACCTGCATGTCCACTAGACCGCGACCACCTCATCAGAATTTTAATATAATTCCCATCAGTCATGACTGGAACATGTTCAGGCTTTTCCGACGGTGATGATGCAATTTACAATGCGACCTGTCGCTTTCTTGTCAAAATATTAACAACTCCAATAAATCTTTTACCTGCTGGCTCCTTCCAGTTAATGGAAATATAATAGAAAGTAACATGCTGTTCCCCCGATAGTCATATTTCACTAGAAGTTTTCCCCATAAAGTTTTTAAAGTCTACATCATACATTTTAAAACATGCTTACACGAGCAATTTTCTTGTCCTTCTGAAATAATAAAAATAAGTGGAAGAACAACTTAAATGGCCATTCAAGCTGATGCCAAATGTGGAGGAACTGCGTTCATCCCAAAAGGCAAATCCCCCTTTTTGCCTTTTAACATAAGCTTCCTTCATTTCCTGCATATTTGAAGTTCACCAGAAGGAAATGATTTTGCTGTCAAATGTGAATCCCTTGCAACACGCTGTCGGGCGTTTGATATTTCAGGTGGGGTCTCAGTGACATAGAGAGTACAAAAATGTGCCGGGTGGCTGACGGAGTAATTATTTTTCCAGGAAGGAGGAAAAGAGGGACATGCTGTCAGATGTATGCTTTCTTATTTAACACTGACAACCGTGCGAATACTGTATTAAGATTGCATTGCTGAGCGCCGCTGTCCATGGTCCTGAATGTGTTTGCTTTACATGATTGTCTATCATTGAGAATCTGGACTACAAGTATCTCAACACAATATACTTGGAAGTAAATAAACATCAACAATTACAGTCTGGACAATCTGCCAAGTCAAATATTTGGACATCTACCAGTTGTAAGGGAAATTGTTCAATTTTAGTTAGTAACACAGTGGCTGCTATGGACAGCAATTGACGCTTGAATGGTTTGAACTGGGAGCAAGCCAGACTCTTGCCGTTAAAATGGATTGGACCTTCAAAGCGAGCCAGTACATCCCAGTTAAAATGGATTAGATGTGTATCATTGTCAATCCTAGCAAACCAATGAATTGTGTGCTACTTCCAAAAAAAGGTACACAATTTGAAAATGCAATCGAAGTAAAGACAATTTAAATATCTGAAGTGAAGCCATCACAACTGGTGCTTATAAGTTTTCAATCCAAGATCAAAGACGAAATTGGAGGTCCAATCAGTTTTAACTAGGAGCAAGCCAAACCCTCCCAATTAAAAAGGATTGGACGTCTATCACTGTCAATCCTAGTGAAGCAGTGAATTATGTGCGATAGCTAAAAAAAGAGCTACACAATTACAGCATTCAAAAGAAGTGAAAACACTTGAAATCTGTGAAGTGTAAATCTTCCTAAATCCCCTCCAAGACTAAAGATGAATGCCGAAGCACGGTGCTATCCGGCTTCCGAGCTATTTGCGCCGCACATTAAAGCCGAGCGTGTCGGTCGCGGGACGACGAGATGGTGAGGTTTCCCGGCGAGAGGCGCCCTGCTGGGATTTTATCTGTGGCACGCGTGCGGCGGCGAGCAGGCGCCAACCCACCAAAAGACATTTCTGAAGAGCTAATTAACCACACGTGGTTGTCAGCACACCAACTGCAAATTAAAGTCAAATATTTGCAAATTGTATCTCTCACCCCACTTATTTGATTTTTTTAAGCTGGGTATTTTGCACACAGAACACAAAAAGATCCAAGCTGAAATCCTGCAACTAAGATTCAAGCCCAAAGCCCAGGAACAGTGGGGCATGAATGCTAACCACTAGCAAATCATGTATGTACTACCAAGCACTCCATTCCAGCCCACGCTTCAGTTCATTTAGTCTTTTCCTGCTAAATATTCACATTTAGACTACTCCTTTCTCTGACAAGAAAATGCCAATTTACATAGAGCGCAAAATACTGCTTTCATCTAATAAGGCAAATGCAAATGAGCGCCAACAAAGAAGGTCAAACATATTCAGAAGCTTCAGTTTAAAAGAGGGCGAAAATGAGCTGCGGCTTGTACTGCATTTCCATGTGACCTTTAAGTGGACAAATTATAGGAAATTTAAATTGCTTCTTCATGTGATGGCAGTTGTGATTTTTTTCCAGAAAGACATTACAGTCACCAACAAAATCAAGGGGAAAAATTACACAGAATGAGAAGAATAGAAAATTGTATCGGTTAATGCTGTGCAAATTAACAAGTTAATAAGAGTTAATTGCTTATTAATTATAATCACCCATTAAAATCCCAGGCATCAAGGACCCTTTGTTAGGTTGCCAACCAACTGCTTGATGACTCGACCTTCTTGGCTCCTCCCACAAGTGGTGAGCCCAAGCGGGTAAGGGAAAACGCAACTCGTCTTTTGTTCTTGTCTTTTCTATTCTTTCTCTGGTTCCTCACCTAAGAGTTATTTACCATGGGTGACCCTGCTAGGGGCACAAAGCTCTAAAAGAAATAGCTCCTAAGATCATTGGGACTAACAAACCCCCAACCAAGATGGGGGTCTAGGTAACTGACTTAATGTGACAAATTTTTTATACGCCTCAACTTACAATTAAATTGTTAAAAATAATCATGGCCTAACCGTAATATTTTCTTAGTGAGCCAATGGTATTTGACCAAATTACACTTGTTTGGACTGTTAAAATCCATCTAGTTAAGCACTCCAAAAAAGTCATTTAGACACCAGAAGTGGGCCAAACATCTTATACACAGAAGTATTTTGTGGCCTTAACAGAACAAAGTAATAGCAACACGTACTGATGACTGACAGATCAATCGCTCATTATTCCAACCTCAATTCCAAGCATTTTAATTTCCCTCCAAAAAAGCTCAAAGGTACTTATCTTAAAATGTTAATGTATAATGTAGACAACACAAAAGACGCAGTAGGAACAAGAGACGGCATACATTCAGTAATTGTTTTCCCTCTTCTTTCGTTTGATGAATATCTCATTAGAATGTGGCAGAGTTGGATAAAACCAGGTGTTTAGAAGCGATTGTGCAGACAAAAGGAGCATTTGGAGAACCCTCTCCAGGCATTTTCTCCTGTGCTTTGGAGTGAACGGTTTTAATGGCCTTCCTGTGTTATTCTCCAGTGTGTAATGACGGCTTGATTGGGGCTGATGTCTGCTTTCATTGACACACGGCCCACGTGTTGTTATGGTAATTTCCATGCAGTAGATTGCATCTCGCCGGGTGGCTGGCCGTTTCGCTCGGGTGCAGTCCACCCGTAGGGAGAACATCATAATGATAATGAAGCTATAAGAACAATAGTATGGTGTGTAGATACAGTGGGGAAAATACGTATTTAGTCAACCACCAATTGTACAAGTTATCCTACTTGAAAAGATTAGAGAAGCCTGGAATTGTCAACATGGGTAAACTTCAACCATGAAAAACAGAATGTGAAAAAAAACCCTGCAGAAAATCACATTGTTTGACTTTAAAGAATTCATTTGCAAATAATGGTGGGGAATAAGTATAAGCCAAAAGTTAATTTCAGTACTTTGTTATGCACCCTTTGTTGGCAATATAGAGGCCAAATGTTTTCTGTAACTCTTCACAAGCTTTTTACACACATGTTGCTGGTATATTGGCCCATTCCTCCATGCAGATCTCCTCTAGAGCTGTGATGTTTTGGGGCTGTTGTTGAGAAACACAGACTTTCAACTCCCTCCACAGATTTTCTATGGGGTTGACATCTGGAGACTGGCTAGGCCACTCCAGGACTCCTTATTTTCCACACGGAAATAAATTATTTAAAAATCAAACAATGTGATTTTCAGTTTTTTTTCTCTTTCCACATTATGTCTCTCATTGTTGAGGTTTAACCATGTTGACAAATACAGGCCTCTCTAAACTTTTCATGCAGGAAAACTTGCACAATTGGTGGTTGACTAAATACTTATTTGCCCCACTGGACACCGAATAACCACGGCAGTTACCCGAGCAATGAAGGAAGCCGGCGAGTGGTCCCCATCTTACTTCCTTCCAGGCAGGCAATTCAAATTGCTTTACACAGAACATAAACAAGCGAGTAAACAATATAAAGTTGAATGATCACCTCAGCTCTGTGCAATTTACATCCGACGTCCCACCGCAGACTTTTCATTGGTCATCAAGGCCAAGACTTTGACTACCTCTTTGACATCCAATAATGTTGCTGGAGATTGACTTTCGACCTTCATTCTTAATCTTATATGGGTGAGTCTGAACTTACCCCGTAAACCATTTTTTTTGTTAAACGCATCAAATTGAACAAGGGGTTGAAGCGATTACTACTTTACTATGCCGCATCAACATTTAGAGGTTAAATATGATGAATTGTAATTCAGCCCAAAGCATCAAAAGGGAGTTTCCTGAGAAAAACAGCAGAAGTCCTAGTTTTCTTGTTGCAGGGAGTTAGCATTGGTGCGAGGGTCAACAGTTTAATGTGAAAAATGTAGTGACTAACTAATTTCGTTGTGATGGTCTGATTTAATTGCCTTATACCACTTGATGGGTCAACAGGCACTCTAAAGACACAATAATTTGTAAACAAGACATTGAAAAATCAATTTCACATTCTAGATGTCCTTTAAAGAGCTCTTCTTAGAATGCTTTATGCATAGTGTACATCCAACAAGTCAATAGCAAATACACATTCTCTATAGCCACTAATAATTGGGTTGTCTGAAGGTCCTGAGCATCTGCACACAAGAATCCATAATACAGCCCTTTTACTCCAATGAGAGTCACAAAAAGGTCTATAGAATAGAGTTTGACCTTTACTAAATGAATCATGACATCACAAAAAATTCCTATGGGAGTTGAGACAATGAGATTTCATTGATTTGAGTCATCGTTAGATTGAACTCAGTTGTTGTTGTATTTTGTGCATCATAATATACATACATTTATGATCGTTTGTAGGGCTGGAGTACTTTTACTACAGACTCACACTATTTTACCACAAGAATAAGTGAGCTAGCTAAAAAAAAAAGCAGCGACTTTGCTTCGAAGGCACCATTTGTTGTTCCAAAACTTGGATGTACATGACAATTCAACATGATGGGCACCACATCCCACTATATCACAGGGTACAGATATCAAACTAGATGGTCATTTTCCTTTTTACCCCAGAGGAAAATAATGGAAAAAAACTCAGGCAGACCAAAGCACACTTTCTCACTTTGTCAGACAATTTTAGGTGAGCTTTGCTCTCAGAAAAAAGCGGCTCAAGTGTTTTAGTAGGTTGGTTGTGTAGTACGGATTGCACAATTGCATGAGTTTTTACTTAAATGTGGAGATTAATGGAAGTAGTCAGTGAAAATAAATTTCTGAAGTGTTCTTGAGCCAGGGTAGTATTATGCTTTATGAATTAATGCAGTTTTTTTTCATCTATTTTATATTGAAGCCTCACTTGAGGGATCGAAGGACATTCATTCAGTGGTGGGTTTTAGCTGGGTTCTCTTAGCCTTTTGATGATATCATAAAATGTAGATTATGAAGGACTTTCCTTTTTACATTGAGAAATGCACTTAAAAAGTCAGACAATTTATACGTGCAGATTTACTCAAACTGGGGAACTTCACCTTATCCTTCCATTTTTTGGGGTACATGTTGCAGGCAGCTATAAAAAAATGAATAACTATCTTATTAAGTTTTGCAAATGCTTATACTTCATTTACCGTTTACTCATTGTCCCAACTTCTCTTTCACAAGTGTGCACCCTTAACAACGATTCATGGGATTGCACACGGTCTTAAACTACTTCGCCAACTGCTGTGATGCATTTAATCTGACACTGTTACGTTGCCCGTGCACGCCCCACTGACTCGTGCCGGCAGTGAAGAATGGCATTATTATTATTATTGAGTGCGGCTAATAGGAGCGGCGCTCATCCGTCCTAGTGGGCTTACTAACTCCTCCATCAAGGTCTCTTCTGCAGTGCACAAAGCGCTTTAAGTCAGATGGAGGACATCTTCAATCACCCTATAGGCGTAGCAATATGGTTCAGTTTGCATTAGTACGTAAGACATTAAAGAAAATTGAATTTCTAATTGCATGTATATGAATAGTTGGTTCTCAGGTGTGGAACTAATAAAGTCATTCACCACCATTGACGGCGATTTACTAGATAGTCTCTGTTGACATTGCTTAATTTTAGATATAATACTTATTTAATTAATGCTATTGACCTTTTTAACGCATGACTCTGTACCCTGTGATGACATCGCCTGAGCTTGGGCCAACATATCGCCGCCGCCATCTGCTCGGCCCTCGGGGAGTCCTCCGGTCGCCCGCAGCTGCCCGTCTGACATCCTCAACTCTCGTCTATGTTGATAACGAGTGGCCGACAGCTGCCCGATGGACCCCATGAGTCTCTTTACGGAAATTGTATCCTCATCCATCCATCCATCCATCCAACCACGTTTTATAGCACCTGTCCCACCTGGTTTGGGGCGAGACAAGGGGGGTACACCCCAGACTGGTCGCATATAGACAAATAAGCCTTTACACTAACAAGAACGGGCAAACTAGGGACTTTTGTGAACTGGGGATTTAAAATGAAAACCTGAGGATTGTAGGCTGACACACTAACCACGTGTTGCCCAACAACACAATTCCTCCATTCTTGATAATTGCGTGACATTATTCCAAACATGTAATAGATATTAGTACCAATTTTGCACGTTACTGCATGATTAATATTCTGCTCACATCCTGGAATTTTTACTATCCGTGCCTCCACTACGCAGTTACACAAATCAGCCTATAGATAGCACTGTTCCAAAACAATCTCAATTCTGCTTTCGCATATGAAAGAAAACCGAGAGTAAAATGTATTCAAAATTAAAGCCAAGGTTAAAAACATAATTGTTAAAATTGATCAAAAAAACTAATATGAGTAATATTGTCTGTTGATATGAGACTTGCAAAAAATACTATTAAACATTTGTTCTTCATTCACATTGACAAGGTTTAACCATTCAAAAACCATGCTTTTCACACACACAAACGCACGCACACACGGACACACACACACACACACAGACAAACACACGCAGACACATACACGCACTCACACACACTAATGCACATAAAATCCGACTCGTCCAACCATAAAAAATAAGCATTGCGACGCCTCGAAGCACAGCCAGAGGATGACGCCATGGGAGGCGTGCACGTTACGTGAGATGCACATGAACCAAGCCGCGTGTGTGCGCGCACAGAGAGGAGAAAAAGAGAGAGAGACAGAGAGAGAGGGAGAGAGGGAGAGAGAGAAGGATGAAATGTTGGCTACGGGGAGCATGATCAATGCCACAGCTAGGCGGGAGGGTCACTCGTCGGAAGAGAGGAGGATGCTCGCCACTGCGCGCGCCACTTTACCGGGCTGCTGCGCGTAAAAGTCGCCAAGCGTTACCACGCGGGTGCACGCTGACCTGACCGGACCAGACGTCCCCATGCGCGAGTCTCATCATCTTTCAATGTGAGTGCCCCCCTTTTTTTAAAGTTAAGTGTAGATATACATGTATATATGTGTGTGTACATATATATACACATACATATACTAATATATACATATACAAATATATATATATATATATATATATATATATATATATATATATATATATATATATATATATATATATATATATATATATATATATATATATATATATATATATATATATATATATATATATATAATATATATATAATATATATACATATGCATTGAAAAGTTTGGAAAGGGGGAACTGGGCTGGGTTTGGTGATTATCTAGAAGGATTAATCACTGCTGGGCTTTGTGACTGACACTCACTGGGAAGGAGTTAAAAAGCTGGACATGCAGTCGCAGTGCCAAGCTCCACAATGTTGACCAGTGCACGTGTGTGCCATGTTCATTTAGAAGGGATTTGCACCGCTTTGAACTGGTGCTCTCTCTCCTGGGTCGGCCTTATCTGGGCGGCCAGTTGGAGCCGATTCTATTCTTCTTCCTTCTCTTCTTCTTGGACCCCTCAAGAGGGGTTCGAGCTTCTGCTGGGGAGAAGATGGGAAGCTCTGGAGCCTCCGTCGGTGAGGCGCTTTTATCGGGAACTTGCTAATTTTAGAATTCAAATGATTGGAAATGGCCAAGAGAGATGAAGTTGGATTTGGGATGAATTCTGTTCATTGAGGGGAGTTTGAGGATGGATTTGCACTGCGGGTCCAAGTCAACAATTATCATTTCATGGCTATGGGAGAATTTTATGGAGAGGCTGTTTTCCTACATTTCGAGTTACATTTAATCAATACGGCTGTGCTTTACCAGAGACGTTAAAAGGAGAAAAATGCTACAAAATAAATAGAATCTAATTTCAATTTTAATGAGACATAAGTAATCACTTTTAGATGAAATAATTTTTCAAATTTAGAAAAACAATGTCATTATTGTATAGAAATAAAAGCTGCCATTTTTACAAATAAAATAATGAGCTTACCACTTTAACTTATTCATAGTGAGCATTCATTTCCAACCTTTCCTGTTCAATTGGATTGGTGCCTATTGCCATCCGTTGGCCATACATCATTTAAAGAGGTTACAGTTGTCATTTTCACCCAAAAAATATAGGAAGTAGTGGCCTCATTTTAATAAGAAAAAAAACATATATCTATATGTATATATATAAAACCCTTTCTATTTATCCATATGCTGCCATTGACGGTGATAGAGTCCAATTCATTTAAATGGAGAGTTCAAAAGATGTTTTTTCTACCATTTTCACTCCCATGAAAGTTCTAATTCAAAAAACTCCCCATTGCAATCCAAGAACATTTAATTACATTAATTTTTGTTGTTCCGTTAATTAGCGCTGTGCTCATCAATTGTGTTCTTATGAAAGTTACACAATGTACAAGACAAACATCATTCCCAGCTGAGTACACATTGTTTGAATAGAACTGATAACTACCCATCAATTTGCAAAGAACGTCTCGAAAAGAGAGTAAGTGGACGTACATGCAATAAAGAGCAAAGCAATCAAGCATAAAAAACAGCTACTGTTGGATTGCCTATCGATTTCTCAAGGTTTTCTCCCCCCTTGCTGTCATTCCTTTTCCTATTTTTCGTTAATTCCGAGCACACAATTTTGTCCTCCTGACCCTGGAGAAGAAGCTTGATGACTTATGTGGGGGTAAAGTCCTTGAGAACATCTGTCTGTGTCAACCCTGGTGGAGACGCTATCTGTGTTGGCCGTTAACGAGGCCGAAAAACAAAACCAACAGAAAGGAAGCGCCAGATTACGCTCCAGTTCAATCAGTGGCATTGATGCAGTAGTCATTCAAACACGGCGGGGGTAGGTGGGGGGGGTGCGATATGGGTCAGCAGCACAGGCGAGTGCATTAGGGCATCAGGCGAATTAGTGTACGTAACACAATTACATGGTCTATGAGCGCACAGCCTCTGCTACTACTACTACTACTACTATCCGGAGACCCCCCGTCCCACTCTTGCCCTCCGGAGCATCCACACCTCCCCCTAACTACGAGACCGCTGCCCACCGAGAGGCTGATTAAACACGACCGTTACGAGGCTCCAGCCCAAAGAGGAAGAGGAGGAAGAGGAAGAGTGTTGGCGTATTAGCCTAACATTAGGTACGCCTGCCTAATTTCATCGCAGACAATACAGGAGATAGACTTGTTAACAGAAATGTTGGGCGGAGGGAGAATGCTCATGGAATTGTGCCATTTTTTTATGTGCCAGTGTGATTTCAAAGAGTGAGAAAATAGGTTCATTAAAGCAAAATGTTTTTTTTTATGTGAATTATGTTACGTGTAGGCATGGTAAGATTAAGGTTAATTGAATCATCCAAAAGTTTCACAGGCTTTAACTAAACCAGTTTTTTTAACGTGTGACTGACCTCAAGGATGTCTTGGAGAAAATTGCCGCATTCTCATAGTTGGACGTGGACTCCAGATGACAAACGAGGTCCATGGCAGACATTACTATATTTTCACCAATGATTATGGGACTCTGAATCCAGATTGCTGAAAAATACAAAGAAGGAGTAATGTAAATGTTGAACACTACCAGCCCCGTCATTCAAATGTATAGAACTACAATTGTTTTCAATGCAAAATATTAGTTAAGAAACATTTGATAAATCATGTAACACATTTTTACCCCCAGGTTTTATATGATAAATCCTAGTTTGTTCTCATCATACTGTTTTCTTCCTCCAAAGTATTGGGTTTGTAGTCACGATTTTGAAAAATCAAATCCACTTTGTAATTCTTTTATCTACATAATTATTTATAATACACGTACATTGTTGTGGAAGACAAAGAAATGCCATATCCAAAATATTTTCTGCATAACCACCACCACCACCACCACGTAAAATCGGAAATTTTCAAAATCACCTCTAATTGGGCAAAAAACAAATATCTATCTTTGTAATGGCTCATTGTCATTTATTTTGCGAACAAAGGAACACAAATAAAACGATTACAACACAGGGAGAAATAAGTGACACAATGTCATAGAGCCTCTGTTGGGTTTGAGTTGAATAAAGTAAGCTAAAGTAAGAGTGATGCAATATGACTCAAGTATTATTGGACAGGAGGACCATGCTCTTGTTCCATTTCATGCAGTAATCCCGAAACCCACGAACATTGGCTTTCGCAGTTTGTTTTTTAAAGCAGAATCACTCCCACACCACAGGATTCTCTCAAGAGAAATCCGATAATCAGGCCTTAAGAATCCTCAAATTACCTTTCATTATCACATTGTTTGTAACCCACTCGGTGTAGCGTACAAATCTAATACGACAAATGAAAAATGAATCCTAAAAATATTCAATAGTGCAGCCCTAACAAGAATTCATCTCTGACTGCATCAATAAAAGAAAGAATCACTTCCTTTGTAGAGGTACAAATTTTCTTGATCGGAAATGATGAGAGGATGTTGATTTGCTGCGCGGAAGGAAGTAACTCTCCAGGCAGACGAGAGTTTAGAAAGATGGGGAAAAAGATGCTGACAATGACTGGAAGTGGAGGAGGCAGAACAAGAGAGAGGTGGAGACGAATGAGAAAAGGAGGGAACAGCAGGAAGGAGAGAAGTGAATGGGCAACTCACCTGCCAGATGGCTGCTCTGGCTGCTCAGCACGCAGCCAGCCATGCATTCTGACAAAACGTCATCGCCAAACACAATATCCATATTGTCAAGTGTTGTTCGGAGTCAGACAAACAGTGCCATAACTTTGGCGAATGCGTTTCGTGATGGGAAACGAAGAAACAATATGCTCATCATCAGATAAGAAACAAAGTAGAAAACCTAGATAATTTCAAGAGCAACTAGAAGGAAATAGGATGGTGACACAAATATATTTTTTTCCTAAGTATTTCACACAGACTTTGAGTTCATCCCTCGGCGAACGTTTCAACTCGATGAGCAAAAGCGAATAACAGATGCCTGACATCCAAGCTCAAGTTTTTAAATTAAAAAGTAATGTTTTTGGATATTTATGGAATGCAAATATTGGTGCTGTGCAGCTTCTAATAGAAATGGAATCCAAATTCCAGAAATATTTTTCACTTGACGTTTTTTGATCAACTGGCATAGAAGCGCCATTGAGTGATAATAATCATAATAATGACATTTTCCCTGCTTTTCAGTGGCCGTTAGGATATGAAACCCTGTGTGGTGACATTTGAAAACTAATTCCGTCATTTTAGCCACTGGAGTCTCATGAGAATTTAGCCGGATTTTCCCTCAAAGTCATTTTAATAATTGCATTGACTTTAAAGAAATCACTTCTATGATTTGAACTGTGTTGTAAATGTAGCATTTTGAGTGCAAAAAATGCATTCTCATTTGAGCTTAAATTATTTTTTTAAATCCAGAAATAGTTCTGAAAAGATAAATGATTTGGGGATATTTTTAAAAAGACAGTGATTTGCTTGTCCTGTGAACTTAATGAGGATGAAGCGGTTAAGAAAATGAGATAAGATGAGATGAGATTTGCTTGTTTAACCACCTTCTCTAAGTTTCACCGGATTGTACTTTTATTGTCGTCAAAGCCAGTGCATGCATGAGTGAATTTCATATTTATTTTCCATGCTGGCAATCTAAAATTCCAACTATTATTATACCGTTTCTAAAAGTTGAATTTGCACAATGTCTAAGTAAAGCTTACTTTCATTTTTGCAATGCATTAGTTTTATAAGTAGAAGGAGCTTTTTGTGAGGTTAAGAGATCTCCAAACTTTCATCTTTATAAATTATGAATGGACCTCAAATCAATGAAAAATTCAAGACTGCCTTGTAGCCAGGAAAATAAAAGCGACCTAGTGAATGAGCTTGGTTGTCTTTCAGTCTTCACATGATTTGAGGGTTGTTATTGTTTTTTTTAATTTTTTTTTTACATAGGTTCAAGATTTATAAAAGCGAGTCTTTGAAACTTCATAGAAGCATCTTTGTTCAAGAAAATGATAAAAATGTTACACCACTTAGCTCTAGGGGGGCTTTAACATTTAGATCAAATGAGTAATTTGTTATTTACCGTGCCCATGAGGCCATGCTAAAATTTGCTTTGATAGGCTTATGAGAACAACAGGAAACTGTTTTCTTGAAGCAAGAATAATAGTTGGCATTGTTCCTACAGAAATAAAAATCATGACAACATTGTTTTTGGACCCCTCTTAGCATTTTCAATGATCCAACATTACGTTTAGATAACGCCGCCTTAAACGGTCAGATCGATCAGAGGTCTTTCTTGCGTTCCCTTAACAAATTCAGTCTCAGCCAAAAATCAATGGCACACATTCATAAAGCAAACCATCAAAGATTACAGAGAGATGCCTCACAGCTGACCATGGGAGATAGTCACTTCCTCATTAGCAGCCAATCCAGTTGGGATGTCCGCTCCAAGAAGACTACTGACAACTCGGTGACTAAATCCAGCAGGGATTTATTTCAGTCAGTTACTAAATCAAACGTCTGCTCATGTGGGTCCAGCGAATGACAATTTTATTTTTAACAGCTGTGCTTTTCATGAGTTGCCCTTCGAGACTATTGGTCAGGGTCATCCAACTTCCCCAAATTTTAAAGCACTTCAGAGATTTATAGGAGAAAACGTTAGTTTGGGAGTGAAATTAAGGACAATCTGGATTCGGCCGAGCATACCAGAGCGACTGTCAGTGGAGATAATCCGGGTTGATGCGTATATTTGTACAGCCTTCGGATGAGTGGCCGCTGTGGTGGTGTTTGCCATTCGGATTAAATGTTAAAAATGGTTTGGGAGCAGCAGATGTTTAGTGGGAAAGCAAGTATGCACACTATTTGCCAATTTATCTATCCCTAACTTCATAAAATGTCTTATAATATAATAATATCAAACTAGCAAAGTATCACTGGGAAAATATTATAGGAGTATTACATTGTCTTTGGCAGTGACCGCAGTATTGCTAAATGGGTGGGTTAAACTTGGATGTTTACACCTTGATGTTCAGATATGTTGCTATCTTACAGCAGAATCTTTGCTTCAATTATAGTAATGAGATGACTGAACTGCCATTTTGAGACTGGAATCTGTTTGTTTTTAGTATCTTAGCAATATCTGTTTAGTTGGGAATGCATTGTGATACTATTAGTATCCTTAATTAGTGTTGGAAATGTCATGATATGATCATTATCATGGTAAGGGTTCTCAACTCTAGTGTGTTAAGTATATTTCTCAAGCATTTCAGCTACATTACATTTTCGTGCCCCCCAAAATATAGCTATTGTCATGATGTAAAAATAAAATATGGTCACCTGTTCTCTGTCTGATACAGATTCTTTTTAAAACTACTTATCTCAAAGTGATGATCAATGTTGTATTTCCATTGATTGATCTCTAACATCCCAGTAAATGTCTCAATCAGTATTGGGACAAAGACTCAAGATACTCTCACTATTATTGTGATACTATCAGGAAAATTGGTTTTGTGAATTTTGCCTCATGTTATCGTGATACTAATCATAAATTAGCACTTGCTTGCTCTCATTTTTAGTTCCCTAAGTCTCAAAATGATTCATCAGCAGCTGTAGGGTTATAATGTTATAGATTGTAAAGACTCAAAGCCAGCCAACTCCAACCTCCTCTTGTTGGACTTGCAAAACCACACCAAAGAAGAACAAAGCCAAGAAGGTGCACAGAGGTTTCATCAGGATAAGGTGTTTGATTTTGCTTGCGTGTGGCGCTACTGGATTTATGGATTTATGGACATATGCGCGTTGTGGCTTCACGAGGATGCACAACAGCAGCGAGTTTGATTATTTTTCCTCGCTGGGGTGTAGTCGCTGCCAAACGTAATGGATTTCCCCCCGGCAGGCCCCGATGATTTATGCATGCAAAGGCAATGTGGCCCAGCGTGCTCGTAACCGAATCAGTCTGGGTGGAAATGTATCGTTGTTCAACATGAGAGTAGACGGTCAAAAAAAAAAAAAGAAGTAAATCTTAAGTCTCTTAGTCTGAGTAGTGACTGAGCCTAATAAAAATGGCTATTAGAGAGTTGTATTAGTCTAAAGAACGGCTGCTGTAGTTCTCGTCTTCAGATCGAAGAATGAGAGATCACGTTTCAGGATCTTTCTAGGATTACAACGGGATTCTACACCAACGCTATAATGTCCCTGAATTTGTGCACCAGTAAGAATATATTAGGTGTCTTGCGATTGGTAGGCGACAAATACTGCCCAAAAAGTCAGCTCGGATAGAATTCAACATACATATATACGACCCTAGAGAGGCTAAACAGCTTAGAAAATGGAAAAAAAAGGGTTGAAGCTCCAAATCAGATCGTGGGCCCTAAAAATGCCTATTAACAAGTTATAGCTATTCAAAGGACATTTACTGTCATTCTCATCTCCAGGCTGAAGTAGAAGAGTTCATATTTGAAACCCTGGCTTTGCACTCCCTGCAGTGGCAGCGGTTGCAGATCAAGTGTGGCAGGGACCTCCTCGCCTTTGCCTTTTTTGCTCACACTTGTGCACTTAAGAAACATTAAAGATGAGGCACGCGGGGCAGCTGATGCAGCAGGTGATGCATCACCACCACAACCACAAATGCACTTCCTCTCAGTCCTTCCCCTTTGCTGAATTATAGAAGAGTCTCGTTGGGTTTTTTATTACAAAACCGGAGGTCACTTTGACTTTCCATTCTGTCGCTCATCGCGTATGCTAGACGAGGGGCCTCGGCGGATGGAAGAAGCCCGCTTGAGGTCACCATTAACTGAGGAGGGCCGACAATGAGATATATGGATGAGTGAAGAAAGGGACGAGAGAAGAGCCACGCACAGCTAAATCAGACTGCTGCAGCAGCCATGCCCTTCATCTGGCCGCCTTTTCCTAACAGCAATTTCAGATACAGTCCTGTATCTGCATGTATAATGCATGCGGGCACAGATAATGGCATGCTATGCTGGGGGGTAGGAGTTGGGAGGGGCGGGAATGTTGCCGCCTGTGTTGTGGCGATGTGTTGGAATTGTCCCCCCGTGTCACATTTGCCTCGGCCCGGCTCCCTTCGAGCGTTCTCCGCTTATTAGCAGCCGAGCGCGTTGCCATGACATAGTGCCATTTTACCGCTCCCGCCAGACATCCGCTGCTGCTAGTGCGTTGAGATTAGGAGCGAGGGCCGGAGGGTTGGTGGGGGAGCGGAGTGGAGGGAGTGGGGGGCGTTTTTGTGTGTTTGGTGAAGCTCTCATAGTCTGTGCTGACCAATAAAATGCCGCTGCTGGGGACCGAAAAGGCAATCACAGCCTTTATTTGTAGGAGAAAGAGAAGAAAACAAAATCACTGCGGAACATCCAAGTGTGAAAAGCCATAAGCGGATAAAAGACTCTAAGTGCAAATGCATTGTTTCCATCACGTGTCATTAATCTGTTGATGCATGGTTTCAATCGTAAGGTATACTGTTGTTTTGATGAAAATCCTTTACACTAACATGTACGATACTTGTATCATGTTCCAATGATTAAACTTGGATATACATATTGTCACACTCATTCACAGTACCATTAATTTCACAATTTTCAGATGTGTTGGGAAATATTGTAATGTGGAGAGTGGCAAGTATGATTTGTCACTATAGCAATCCCCTGTTCATAACATGTTTTGAATTCCAGACCCGAGCATAGTTGGTGATTGTTTTTGTAAATATTCCGAGCCTTGAACAAATGATTTAATAAACAATAGACTTTGAATTGTAGTGTCACAAAA
The DNA here is from genome assembly GCF_051989575.1 of Stigmatopora nigra. NCBI lineage: Eukaryota > Metazoa > Chordata > Actinopteri > Syngnathiformes > Syngnathidae > Stigmatopora > Stigmatopora nigra. Next base: position 11,919,367 of record NC_135517.1, on the reverse strand, counting down.
GATGACAGTACTTCTAGAATCAAAGGCATGCGAAAACTTGCTAAATCTCGCCACAAATATTATGTCCCTGAGTCAGCAAGACGCCATTCTTTTTCCATTCGGCAAAATCCTTGCGAATATGCTTCACTAACCCCAAATGGACCGAATCGTAACTTTCATCTTGAAGGGTTTATTTAGCTGTCTACTCGTTGCTAGGCAGAAGTCTTGGTAGCTGAAAAAATATTTGCATCTAACAACCCGTGCCCACTAAGCCGTTTGATTGACAAACTAGGGTCTGACGGCACAGAGAGCCGACAGGAACAAGAACAAGGCAGACTCTCACGACAGGAATTAATGGGGATTAAGAGGCGCGTCTTTTCATAGACTGTTAATTTCGCAATTGAATCACCACTCTGTATTAAATATAAATTTAACACCCTGCTACCTTCAATGCAGACTGAATGCCGATGAAATGAAAATGAACCATGGACCAAATGTCCTGAATTTCATAGTGCAGCAACAATGCATATACTATATATCCTATGGGGCTGTCTGCAGTGTGGTATTAAAGCTACACATTATGTCCTCTGAGGGTTGTGTGTGTACACATACACAGACTTGTTTGGCCCTGGCAATAAAAGTGATGGATCTTGACAATAATATATATATAAAAAAAAGAAAATGCTAATTTTCTAAACAAACCTGTGTCTTTTGCCTTGATTCAATCTGCCATTCGCTCTAATAAAGACGCCATTTTCATGCCCCAATTCACATAACGCAAACCCAAGAAGGTACCAGTCCGTGCAGTTCTTATACGTAGCCCGCCTCGACCATGTTTGACCTACTTCTGTCGGTGCAACATTGTAAACAGATCTGCTAATTGTCTTCATTTATTCATTTGGAAGTCAAGTTGTGTTGCGGCTGGCAGACTCCCAGCTCGCTCATGTGTAACGTGTACAACCGCTATGCACACACACTCACTAGCGACCGCCATCGTCATGTGTGGATTTTGAGCAAAATCTCAACAGGAATATCCCATTGGGCCGGCATTGCATTCACATTTTATGCAAGCTCAGGCAACCCCAAAACTTTCATGTCAGGAAGAATGCGAGTCCTTTTACTGAAAGTGGACATTCTGGTAAAAAAGATGCCCTAATTGGGCTTGCGACAAGCTTTGGAAAAACTGCAAAGAAATTAAAAACAATTACAAATTCGCAAAGTGATTAACATTTTCTTCCATCAAATTTGAGGACCAAAAATGGGAGTAAATAGCCTAAGAAGATGAGCTGTGTTTACCTATCAAAAGTCCTTAGCCACTATGATTCATTCAAATAAACTGGCGTTTGACCGACATTATTATTTATGGACAATCGCATGGAGTATCTTTTAAACAATGTATAAGTTAGGTTAAAAAAAAGTATAGCATCTCAACTAAAGTCGGTGTTCTTTGCACGCTGGTCAATAAACTCAAATGATCATTATCGGTCTTTGTCTTGCCCATAGTCACTGGGGCAGAAAAGTGAAAAGATAACTCGGCACACAGCGAGACCTTCCATTGACCATTTTGAAAAGTTAAAAACAAGCACTATTGAGTGGGAAAAGGGGCTGTTTTGTGCCCGACCACAACCTTGTAATCATGAAGATACAAGTTGTTGTGATGGTTGTAGTCCGCTCACTTTTCCGCCCCCATGGTCTTTTGTTGTTATTGCTTCGCCCAGCCTCATAAATCGAGGCCAGGTGAAAAAGCTGAGGGGAAAAAAAAGAACTTTTTATTTTTTGCTACTCTGATGCCTATGACACTGACTCGCTTTGTTGACTAAGTGTTTGTCCTAGATGTACTCTACATATTTTAGTTTTGATGTATATCGTTCTAAGTGTCCCACATGGACAAGTATTTGGTCCATTAAAATCGAGTTTAAAGAGACATACAATGCTTTGAGTGAGGGGGAAAAATGATGCACATGAGCTAGCAAACAAACAATGCCTACACCCGCCTTTTTTGAGAACATTTCAGTTAATCCCTAATAGCAGATGGGCCAGAACAAATGAACCCAATGATCCCATTGTTTGAGGAATGATTCACAACAAAGTGTCACAACTGACAACAGTTCACTGAAACCCTGAACTATATATTTGGTGGGTAAGGAAGGGTTGGCATTTGGGTAAGGCTGATCTCTATCCAGGTCGAGGGGGTCGTGCTTGTGGAACACGAGTGGCTTGAACTGTCTCCCTTCCCCCTCTGAGTGATGGCGCCTAGTCCTCCCTAGAGGCATTGGCGAAGCGCGTACTCTTGTCAAACGTCTGGGCCGGAGCGTGTCTGAGTGGCGAAGCGCCATATTCAGGCGGAGATGTGAAGAGCATCTGTGTAATCCAGAGTAAACAGCAAGCGGCATGACTGCCTGCTTTAGACGTGACCAGTGCCGGGCAAGGAAGAATGGATGAAACGACCGCGGCGGCACTTGCCACCAGCGATTCCTATTTTATCTTGTTTTTCTTTTTGTTCTGCTGTTTACTGAATTCTCTGAGGGTTTAAAACGCAAGATGCTCAGCACTGAGTTAACCTCTAGGGGAGCACTGCTACAAGTTGGCCGCTTCACACACTTTATTTCTCAATCTTTGACTTTCTGATGAGTCCATTGCAAACTTAAAAAAAGACACCACCTGGTATAAAAAATGCTATCGCCATCTCAGGGAAACAAAACACATTTTACCAGGCGAAGCAAACTGGAATCTCTCCTACACCCTTGGCCATAACCTGAAAGGGTACTGTCCATGTCCCAGAAACTAGGCTCAACCTCCAGCCCATCGGAGTAGAATCTCTTTAATTTAACCTGTTTTGCATAGTCTCATTTCTTGCAAACTATACACTGCTCATGCTTCTCCTAACGCGTATTGCATCAACAAAGAAATCTGAATGGCTACTTATTGAACTCCTGAATATAAAACAGAGTGTAAACAGTAGCTCAACCCCCATAAAGACAAACAAAGCATTGATGGTACTAGTCCTGCGGCAATGAGTATACAAATATTCATATCAGTATACCGTACTATATTGGTCGCGTACTGATTTCCTGCACACAACCTCCTCTCATAGAAGGACAATCTTGGGACTTGAGTTTTTTTTGTTCGTCTTCTTTTAACAAGCCAACACTACATCGTTTATAGTCACACCAGTTAAGCCAAAGGGCATATAACTGAAAGAGTACCGATGATCCCTTGAGATAGTAAAAGAAATAAGGTAGCAGGCTATCAAATGAAAGTGGTGAGAAATCAACAATGAAGCTGATTCAGATCATCATCTGCCAGCAGCAGCCTTAATACTGTGAACTTTGTAATGCCTGAAAAATTCAAAAGTCAAATGGTTTGGGCCATGTTAAAAGATTATTTGCCGACGTTTATTTTTTTCCAAAGTTCATTAAAATGATGGTTCGTCCTGAGCTTACTTACTCAGCAGATGTGAGCAGGGTAGTTTTCCCACAAAGAGGACATACTAGGTTCGTCAGACCGTAAAAAAGAAAGAAAAAAAAGAACTTAGTCAGGCTTTGGAGGCCAATTACTGGCAGAGGTACCTGGCGAGTGTGCCAAAAAATGAGAGGCGCGCGTGCGGCCTTTAGAGTCACCACAGGGTGAGTGTGGTTGTGACAGATGGACGGGAGGTTCTAGAGGGAGCCCTGCCAGATTAGTGTCGGTCCATTCGCTAAGGTCCTGGATCGTGCTCAACTCAGTGGGACATCCCATTTGACGTTGCATCCTGACCTCCACCCAAACCCTCCCATTTTATCAACATGATTGTCATCATTTAACCTCTACTTAAAACAATAAGTACCACTAAGAAATAGGATTTTGACATCCAATTTTTGAAATAAGAGGTTGGCACATTGAACAAGTGGTTAACCACATCTGCCTCAGAGTTCTAAGATTGAGGGTTCATTACCTGGTGGGTCTGAGTTTGCAAATTCTTCCCGGGCCTGGGTGAGTTTTCTCTGTGTACTCCGGTTTTCCCTAACATCCCAAAACAATGTAGGCTGGTTTCAGTAAAGGCTAGCCAGCATGACAAAAACTGGGAGAAAAATGGGGGTCTCCACCTTTAGGAGCCTGCTGATGCATGATGACACCCCGACAGATTTAGGGTGATGGCATGTTTGGCAATTTATAGTCTGTCTTCCTGGGTAGGCACTTTTATCACCTCTCTTTAATAGACTTTAGTATGGCAACTGTGAATGCCAGTATATCTGCAATGCCCGTCTGTGCAGTCACTCAACATTCATCTTTGTTTGGAGGTTAAAACCTGTTTGAAAGCAAATTAACTCATTTTGCAGCAGACACAGCCAGACCCAAGTATGCTTGTTGATAAGAAAATGTGGGCACATCATTCACTGCCACGTGTCCGATTCATCCGAGCTCATCCCGCTTCTGAGGGGCATTGTTTGCCAGCCCCCTCAGGAGATATCTACATAAAATATGATAATGAAATTAAAACGGGAAGTGCTGGGCTGATGCCGCCTGGTTGGGAATCTTTAATGACTCCCAGCTATCCCTGGAAAGAGGCTGATTAATTTGGGGAATGTCGGCTACAGTGGAGAGTGATTAATTCCTCCTGGATGCAGCTACTTAAGTGAACATGACAGGGTGGTAGGGATAGAAAAAGACAGCCCCGAACATAGACACATGAGGAATATCGGGTTGCTTTAATAAGCAACCAAAAGAGTCGTCAGGCACAGCTAGATTGTGTAATTCCTTTGTTCCACTAACAGGCAAGCATTCGTTTCCCTAAATGGGGTGGTGCATTTTATAAGCCAGCTACGGAAAACATGAAGCTGTGTCTTGTAAATCTGATGAAAAACTCCGAACAAATGATAACTTGTTTCTGTGAGGTATCGTGAGTCTGACAAAGCACAAACAGATGGGAAAACAAGCAAAAGTGCTGATGATAACCTAAGTAGACTTAAAACAAGGTGGGACTTTAGAGCACTTGATAAAAGAAATGTCATAACTCTTTTCTTTCAGAGGAATGTGAGGTTTCCTGGAGAAGGACGACAAGTTCTCTGGCATTCACCTGGCTGACACACAGTCTCTGGAGGTTTGTTGGAGCACCATCTTTCTGGGAGCCCAACGGAAATGGGAACCTGCTTACATAAAAGATGGACTTATAGCTGCTTTGTTAAGGTTCACGGCCATCTGAAGGTCATGTTGCGCTTCGTAGCCCTCGGGTTGATGACGGTTTTCCTCCTGAGTCAAAAGACAGCTGCTGTACAGACTTTTAACATCTTCCAGTCTGAGCAGCGAGAGTGGTCCCTCAACCACCTTGCAGTACATCAGTCCACAGGGGCCCTCTACGTCGGTGCTGTCAACCGCATATACAAACTGACGGCCAACCTCACACTCTTGGTATCCCATGCCACAGGGCCAGAATTTGACAACAAAGCTTGCTACCCTCCTCTGATCGTCCAGCCATGCTCGGAGCCGCTCGCCTCCATGGACAACGTCAACAAGTTGCTGCTCATTGATTACTCCCACAATCGTCTCCTGGCTTGTGGCAGCCTCTACCAAGGTGTTTGCAAGCTTATGAGGCTGGACGACCTGTTCATCCTTGGGGAGCCTACTCATAAGAAAGAACACTACCTATCCAGTGACACCCTAACAGGGACTATGTATGGAGTGGTGGTGCCTTCACTGGCTCAAAATGCCACACTGTATATCGGTACCGCAGTCGGTGGAAAGCAGGACTATTTTCCAACTATCTCCAGCCGCAAGTTGCCCCAGGACCCAGAATCCTCTGCCATGCTCGACTACGAACTTCACACGGATTTTGTATCGTCGCTGATCAAAATCCCCTCAGACACCTTGGCGCTTGTCCCGCATTTTGACATTTACTACATCTATGGCTTTGATAGTGGTCATTATGTCTACTTCATGACTGTCCAGCCCGAAACCCCAGAAAATGGGATGCCGTCCGGGGGTTCCCCTGGTGATCTATTCTACACCTCCCGTATCATCCGCCTCTGCAAAGGTGACAAGAAGTTCCACTCCTATGTGTCGCTTCCTGTGGGCTGCGTCCACCGGGGCGAGGAGTACCGTCTACTGCAAGCTGCATACCTGTCCAAGGCCGGCAGAGTCTTGGCCAAGACACTTAACATTGGCATCCAAGATGATGTGCTCTTTGCCGTGTTCTCCAAGGGCCAGAAGCAGTACCACGACCCATCCGATCACTCTGCACTCTGCGTTTTCACCATCCAAGACATCGACACACGGATCAAGGAGAGGCTGCAGTCTTGCTACCAAGGCGAGGGACACCTGGAGTTACACTGGCTATTAGGGAAGGACGTGCAGTGCACCAAAGCGGTAAGTGGCCATCTCCATTTGGAAATTCCGCGATACAGTAGCACATTAATAAAAAAAATGTTGCAGGCTTTACAGTACATTTACCAAACAACCAGCATTTGCAATTTAAATATTGAACACGGTTGACACTTCTGCTGTTCGGTCCCACCGAAGGGTTAATCAACCCTATGCCACAGGATAATCACTAAAGGTAATCGTTCACAAACAACTGATAATCCGGCTTTTACTAACATTGATCAGAAGGGGAAAACTAGGGGTCAGATTTGTTGATTATTAGTATGTGTAAACCCAGCTTTAGTAGGTTTGATACCTTCAAGTGGCAAATCAACAGAGGACTATGAACCAGCATGAGCACACAGACATAAATGCACTCTTTGTTTAACCAAAATTACGAGTTTTAGTTGTGGAATCCCAAGAGAGCAGAGGGCTTGTAGAAGATTCAGCCCACGGAGCTAATCACAGTGTGCAAGAAGCTTTGATTTCATTTGGGGGGTTTGGCCACCGACGCCCACCTTTCTCTAATCCTCTTCCACTCCCCTCACCCCCGGCGCTCTACTCGTGTCCCTGTCAACACCGCTCAAACCCTCGCGAGGATTCTTCTTCATCTTCAGAAAAAAGTGCCTCTATCGCTCATGTTCGTGACTATGCCTTCAAAAAGCCACAATTATGCATAATGATGCTTTTGCAGGAACGAGCTGAAAGCAATGATGAAAACAATCATATCCATTACCATGCGGTTTCCCAGCATGCCCTTTGATTCTACTATGCTATCAAGCAAATAGGGTGTTATTCAAGTCAAAGCAGCTGAGGCGAGGTGTAACTACATAATAGCACAATAATTAATCTTGCTGTGTCGTTAACCTCGGGGACCAAATAAAACACAATGGCTCGGTCTTGATAACTTATCATTACATCACACGTTTCTCAGTAAAAGAGCTACAATTACTAAATCTAATTGCATGCTTTGTTAAATGTTCTTTAGAGCACAATAGCAGATTTTATTTGTAAAATTAATACATGTTTGTTCTGCCTTATAGAAACAAAAACAAATATCAATCTACAGACGGCATGTTTCCGAGCTATCCAGTGTATTTCAAGACTACTGATGAAATCTTGATTTGGTGTAATAAATTTGAAAATGCCTCAACAAGTTAGTCAATTTGAACAAAATTATTGATTACAGCTGAGTCTAATGAGACCAATCCATTATTGTCATGGAATGCATTCTGCACAAATGCCAGCGGGGGAAATTATTTCAGAATTTTTATAAATAGTGCACTTAATTCAGAAAAAAATTGTAATAGTTGGGTAGTGTTTGTCCACTTGACGTCTAAATGAAAAAGAACATTGAAAGAATAATGTTTTGAATGAATGAGGGGATTCAGCATGAAGTTGTGGACAGTTTATCTACACTTAACTGAAAAACAGCAATGACTCAAAACAATATACAGTAATCCCTCGATTATCATGGTTAATGTAGAGTAGACATGGCCGCGATAATTTAAAAATCGTAAAGTAGGGTCACCCCTATTATAATTACCACAATACATACTTTACTTTTACTTTGTTTTTTGCACAAGTACACAAGTCAATTCATCAAAGTGTATATTTATTGAAAATTACAACTAGAAACATACCAAAAGACTACTAATGTATTAATATCTATTAATCTATATATGGAAACATTAAATACTTTAAATGCTGTACTCACTGAAAAAAATCCTGCACTTGAAATAGCAAAAAAAAATCAGGTTAATGTTTGTAATAATTAAAAAAAAAAAACACGATGATTGTATAATCCAGCCCCCTTTCGGCGAGGTATACAGCTTCGCGTTCGGGATTAAGCAGTTATAAAACCACTCATTATGGAGAGCTTTCGTCATCCAAGCTTTTCGGTTGCTCATCCCGTACACATGCAGCACTGCCTCTTTTTTAATTTTTCGAACCAACCCTTGCTTGCTGAAAATTCACAAAGCTCACTGGTGGCACTGGTGCTTGACTGAGGCTCGCATTCAGAGTCTTTGTTGGTAGCTAAACTATCATACAAGTTCTAGGCCTAGACCAAAGTAGTGAATCCGCGATAAGTGAAGTCACGATAATCAAGGGATTACTGTAGTTGCAATTTAAGATATAGAGAGATGATCAGCCTTCCTTTCTTTATTTTATCATGTATAGTACAATATACTATTGCTACCAATAAACCTATTGCATTCTTCCACAGTTACCAGTATTGTAAAGTAACTTCAACGTTTTTTTTTCAGTTTCCTTGTTCTTTGTTTTAATAGCATATATTTACATGATGAACATACTTTTAAAGGTTTGAGTAAATAACTTCCCACTAAACACGCCTTGTCAGTACATAACAGTAAAAATTGATTTGACTCCAAATTAGGAAATTATGCCAGCAGCTACTTAAGTTGAGCAGCGTGTAAAGCAGAATAAATAACATGATCGCTTTGCATGCAGCATTATTTAATGCTTTACCAGGCATCAAGACATGTCTGGCACTGCTTATTTGTGTGATGTAGCATCAAGTGATCAACAATCACAGAGAACAGGTGCAAAATGTGCACCGCCTCACTCATATTATCATCATGGCAAATTTGCCACCGTTCATAGTCGATAAGCGCGGCTGGCAATTGGCGTTTGAAGTTTCTCTTTCAAAACCCGGGGGGAAAAAGAAAAAAAAAACGTTGCGCTTAACATGGCAGAGCTCGTTTCTTATTCACACGTGTCACTGCTGATTTTTCTTCCATTTTCCCGCTTCACAATTACGCTCTTCTTCCTTCCACACATCTGTCACCCCCAATCCGCTGTTCTTTCACTCTACCGTCGTTTTACGTTTATCTTCCTCTCAAACTAAAATGTGGCTGTTTGAATTATTTCACAGCCATGCTTTTGTTTCTCTGCTCACAGCCCGTCCCCATTGACGACCACTTTTGCGGCTTGGACATAAATCAGCCTTTGGGGGGCTCACAGCTGGTGGCAGGCCGCACGGTTTACAAGGAGAGCCGCGAGAGGCTGACCTCAGTCATCTCTTATATCTACAATGGACACAGCGTGGTCTTCCTAGGCACCAAGAATGGGAGGCTTAAAAAGGTGAGGAAAAACACTATCACTCCTTCAGTTAGAAACATCCAGTCAAGAGAATTTAGAGATTAATTTCAAAAATATTTAGCCCCAATTCAAAACATTTGTGTAACATGTGCACAAGTGCCTTTTATCCTTTGGCATTTGAGTTGATTAACCATTGTTCAATGAGACTAATGAGATTTTTAAGCAGCCACTTATTTATCGCCTTGTTTTGATTAGCCTCCCGGTCACTCTAGACAATTTCTTACATTTCAGAGCGCCGACCATCTCTTTTGGTTTTGTCTATTTAAATAAGGAGCAAGAGTCACGTGCAAATGGAAGGATGTTGCACTAGACTTCAGTTCAGCTAGTTGAAGGGGACTTCTTAAGAAAACATAACTTCTTAAATGTTAGTCTGCATAATGTTGGGTCATTCATTCAACCCAGTTCCCAGTGCAAATAAGGGCCCAGCTCACCATACACCTGCATGCAGTTCCTCAGGAATGTACTTTTAGAACTAAGACCTCCTGAGTGCACCGTTGCAAAATCACATTTAAAAAGTAAAATATGAGCCACCTTAATTCATGGTAAAGAGAGTGCTCCAATGTTGCTCTTTAAAGGAATGAAAATATAAAACGAAGTAATTGTCTTAATAATCAAGCGGAAAATACTACAAATAGAACGCATTCCTCCAAATGGCAAGAACTCCTTAAAGCAGCCCTACAGTCATAATATGACCCCTTTACTGAATGCAGTGCACAGGAAGCTGATTAAGCCCATTGTCCATCACATGTCATTTCAAAAACCCACTGATATTACAATTCTAATCCTTCGGGCTTCGAGCTTTCATCCAAGTCGATAGACTGGATGGCACCTTCCGGGCTTGGCTCCCCGCAGAGGCAAATGACTGAGGAAATGTGGGACTGGAGAGGACTGTTGTGACATTAGCCCAAGGAGGGTTGGGGGGTTCGGTGGGGAGGGGGCCTTATCGGAAGCAGAAGTCTGTCTGATATGTACCAGGGGGTGATTGAAAAAGACAAGCTGAACTGGAGAGAATGGGACAGAAAAAGAGAATGATAAAAAAAGACAAACAAGCAACGGCATGTAATGTCACGGAAGGGAGGAATACAAGCCCAGATGGGTGATGATTCAAAAGAGATAAACAAATTAGCAGAACATAACAAATGGACAAGTTTTGTTGGTTGTTGATTGCTGGAATGCTTTGTCCAAAGTTATATACAGCCCTCGCAAACCTGACTCACAAAAAGTGAGTGCCAAAGAAATGTCGAAATGACTCAGCACTGAGGAATATGGCATAGTATTCACCGGGCTTCATTTTTCACATTTTTATGTTACAGCCATAGTGGCGGAATGAGCTTGTTATATATGTGATGTGTGATGTTCTGAAAAAATATACAATCATTATAACTACACTCATTCTATTCTGAAAAAAAGGAATAATACATTTACATTTAGGGCCAGTTATTTTTTGCGGTCACCCTGTATACACAGTTGACTCTGTAAATTGGGAAAAAATAGTCACTGCGAACCAGAGTCAAATCCCTCCTCTGATTGAAAAACTCAAGTAGACTCCACTGGATTCGGGCAATACATATTGGTCAAGTGGTCGTTTATGAAAATACATGATCAAAGTGACTAATTTCATCAAATAATTTGCTGTGTACAAAAACACTTAATATGTAGCTCAAAAGTAGTTCAGGATGTATACAAGCAGCCTAGCCATTATTGGACAAACTTGTTGTGTGGGTGATTATTATGTAAATGCCACCAGAATGACTTGCTCACAGCCACATGAAATGAGCCAATAAAAAATTTACTCGGGTGTTTAATTTCACACTTAATGGGTGGCCAGGCACTCTAGAGCAGGGGTGGCCAGGTCCACTCTTCAAGAGCCCCTATCAAGTCTGTTTTCCATATTTTCCTCCTCTACCACAGTTGAATCAAATAGTCAACTCCTTAGCAAATTGTCCAGAAACGTAATACCGATTCAGATTATTTGATTCGGAGGTATGTTAGGGTTAGGGGTTAGGGGGTTATGGAAAACAGACCGGATAGGGGCTCTTGAGGACCGGACTTGGCCACCCGTGCTCTAGAGAGCGAGCTCATTGTCTAAGAATAAGTCCAACTTCCCTAATATTTCCTCTCACATAGCATACCAGAATTCAGATTTTCAGCCACATCAACTTTACAATGTTCAGGCAGCTTACCTCCATTTCTTTGTCTTTTAAACCTGCCTCCTCTCGTGTGTATTTTATCTTAAGTGCTCTGAGTGTGAGTCTGTCCAGGCCAACGTGTCCTATTACACCAGCAAAATGTACGATCATGATTCAGACTCCCAGGAGCCCCGGCGGAGCACAGTGGGGGCACCTATTCAGTCTCAATCAATTGGTCCCAAATGGACGGGTTGAGTGGAAATGGGCTGTGACAATAAAAAAACCTCGCCATTGCGTTAGGGTCAACTCAAAGGTCAACCCTGTCACTGGGAGGGTGTACCTGAGTTGAAAGGTCACGTAGGCTAAGCGACAGTCCCTCCATGAAGAGCATATGGATGTATCTATCAACATCTCGCGGCCAAGTCGTTCCGGTTGTGCATAAAGCAGGACATTTCCGTCATCGGGTCATCCTAGATGGTGTTGCATTTGTTTCCTATTTGGGAGCTTGGTAATATGACCCAGTGGGTAAAAAAAGGGGATTGTAATGAGAAGTTACCCATGTGTACAAAGTCTGGCCTGAGAGTAATTTGCAGCACAATGCACTGCAAGGCTTTTATGGGCTTTTGAGTTCCAGAAAAAAACTCAGCCAATTTTGTACTTTGACTGGTTTTCAAGCCCCACATAGTATTGTGTTTTATGACAATGTAAACATAGATCCAACTCATTTGTCATATCTCATCTCATCTCATCTAGAACCAAAATATGTTTCTATTTAATGGCAACACAATGACTCTCAATCTTTGGATTCTATTTGCTGATTTTACCCGTCATCAGCACTGAAATGGTTAAAATGGAAGCCAGTTTGCAAGTCACTAATGTCACTCTTACAACAACTTGTTAACAAAACACTAGTGATATCCATTGGGAATGTGCCAATGATGACTTCACTGATTTAGTTGAACATTAACGATGATTTGGAACAGCTGTAAATGCTGCCGAACACACTGGTGGGAAAACTATGCGCCGGGCGGATGGTCCTTTGGGAAGCAGTGGTTTCCTTTGCTAAATCAGAGCTGAGTGACTAAAAGCACATTTCTTCATGTATTCCTACTGCTACTTGAAACTTAATACTGCAAAAAGCTGACCTATCACTTCATGTGGACTTACTGGACCTGACGTTTGCTTTTTGGGACGGCTTATCCATTTTTAGAGCAATGTTACAAAAAAAATGCTTTTTAGGATGTCCTCTACAAAAAAGGTTGTCAAGTAATTTTCTGTAGCTTGCGTTTGTTAGTATTGCCTCTAGGATGGTCTCACTGGAATGTTGTGCTGGGTTTTTTCAGTCATTGCTTTTGTTGCAATAGATGGCCCGTTATTATTGGTTGTGATGTCACCCCATAATTGCTGCAACCCGACCTGCCTGGGAAGTGATTGCAGCAACACCAGTTAGACAAACTACATGGTTGCTGGTCATGGCTAAAAATGTTCTTCTCATTTTTCGTCTTTCCCAAGTACGACAATTTTAAAATGCAAGTCAGGGTATAATGACATATTTAGTTAGGTTAGCCACAGAATAAATTCAACTTGTAAGTCACGGTACCACTGTGGCCTATTGGTATGGTTAAGAGCATAGTGTTATCAAGTTTTCATTGCTTGTTTGGCCACGCAGTGCGTAAAAACAGACAAAAGAAGAAAAAATCCTGGGTCCATATCCTTCTGAAAGCAACCATGGAATGACTCCATGTCTTAACCTTACCTATGGCGACCTCAGCACATAATGGCCACATAATTGATTTTGGAAGGGGAAAACGTGACGTTGCAGCACAATGAAGCCTGGTTGGACCACCATGACAAGCCGAGCGCGGACCTGCCAATGTATGCTGAGCGTACTAATACGGCCCCATGCTGCTCTTTGTCAAGATGTTCTCAACATTTTCCGACATTGCCGGCTGCCGCAAGCATAGCAATATTTTCAAGCTATCCAAGTTTAATGAGTCTATGGCCGGGTGGATTTGAAAAGCTGTCCTTAACACTCCCGGCAGGTTCTCTCAAAAGCGCACGCACACGAATATAAAGTGATGGATGAAATAAAAATGGATCAGACAATTGTCTTCATTTGAAGCGAGAGCTTGAAATATAAAGCTCATTGAATAGACCGAATCAGTCAAAAGCGGGCTAACGAACTGCTTCCCGGTGTTCGGGATTTTTTTATTTGCTCCTGTTAGTTTTCTGGGAGGAAAAAAAGAAAAGATTGACTTTACTTATACAGCAAATGACCAAGTAACGACTTGTAACTCAAAAACCTCTTCACTTGGTGAAAGTACCATTATATGACATGTACAAAACCTATTTTAATGCTCTCTTTGGCTAACTCAAAAAGCATTGATAAGTGAAGGCACGGTAAACTACCTTGTTGATTCCATAATTGCCTAGGTTAGGCAAGATGCAGGCTTCAGGGGCCAAATGGACAAGATTGAGGACAACGAAGGCAACCCACAGGAGGAAAGGCTTGTGATTATATCAACCCGAGATGATCCAGCCAAGCTGAAATGCGGGCTGCTAATAAAGGAGCCAATTTGTCACAATACGGGAAGGTGTCCATCTCCCCGCTCTCAGCCTTTCATCATCGCTTTCCATCTCCCATGTGCAGTCCCGCTAAAGGGAAGTGCACGAAAGAACCTGAATGCATTGGAGTGAAGGCCGTGCCAAGGAGCGAGTATTGTTTCACTGCCATCATAGGTGGGCCCTGGGAATTTGGCAACAATGGAAGTCAGTGGAGATTTTTTTAGGGGGGGTCTGGTGTGTGGAGTAGAATAGGAAACAGGCAACAGGAAATGCTGGACAGAGAGCATGTGGAAACACAGAGGAGGTATTGGAAGTTGATGAAAGTATTTTGGAAAACTGCCACAAAGCTGAAGGTCAAGACAAACTGACTGCACCATTTTCTATTGAGTGAAGCTCAGCACAAAAAAATAAAACAATAATTGGCCCAAAATGTGTTTCCCCAGTTTGATTGACCATGAGAATCATGGTTTCTGGGCTGTGAATAAAGCATTGTTATTTTCAATCTGCTCAAATTCAGAAAAGGCCCGAATATTGAATGTCCGTGTGTATGTGTGTGTGTCATTGTAATGCAGGAATCTCCATTTCCCACTTAAAACAAACCTCTGGTTTGGTGGAAGGGTGGTTCTTAAATCTTGGTGGCGATATGGTTGTGTTGTATGCTGCTTTTGTGATCCAAAATACCGCACGTGATTATTTATCTTTATCCCTTCGGCATTTATGTTGCTCATTGATAAGTGAGAAATTGCTATGCGTCAAACTTGTTTCAACCAGAACAGTAGGCGGCCTAGCTTTGTGACTGACTCCCATGCCGGGGAAATGATTATCGCCGTGTTATAACATACGTCTCCACCTAAGTGACCTCAGCCTTCCTCATTGTTCATTAGCTTGGCTCTTTTCTCATTAGCATCCGCGTGTCCCTGATGGATATGTGGGTTAATCAATGTGCGCTCTTCTCATCCACGATGAGACCATATGCACAGTTAGTCAACCTTAAAGGTGGCCAGTTGTCTGAAGCTTATGGCGGCATACACCCTATGTCACATTATCAAGTAGACCCTGAGGGAGCATCTGGGGATGCTCGCTGCCATGAGTATTTGCATGAATACTGGTTCGAAACAAGCATTAGTTTCTAAAAAACTATAAATGATTTAACTAATTGAATTACTATACAAGTTCGCTGGAAAAAATCATGTGAAATAAAAAGAAAACACTTGCTGGAAAGAGTTGCTGAACAAAAAGATGGAATCGCAGACTTCCTGCAACTATCAAGCCAAAGGATATCATTTGGCATGAACATCATTTAGGAATAATACCCAAGACTAATACAGGGAGTGTTTAGGAACAACTTGCCCGATTCATCATACCCTTGGAAGGCGTCATTGGCAGGCGACTACATACTTGCTGCTTCCCTTGTGATATCAAACGGCAATAGGGGAGCTTTCGTTTATCCAAGAAGCTACAGCCAAATAGGTTATAATGCCAGCTGTAAAATACTCTGTTCGTTCTTCATGGTTTTAACCAATTGAAAGTGTTGTCCTGGAGTCACAAACAAAGACCAAGACTTCTATCTAAACCGAGGTAAGACCAAGATTTTTGGCTGTCACGAGTAAGACAAAACAAAGACCAAATGTATACATTTGTGTTCAAGTCTATGTGGAAAGAAATGCAAATATAGTTCAAAAATGTGTAGGTCAAGCTAATGCAGCCTCCTGGGTATGGACAGGAACATAGGCAGACAGAGCCTTTTTAATGAGACAGATTGGCAGTGATTGGTCGCACAGAGTGCTTCAGGCCTCCTGGGTCACCATCCTTATGTCTCATTTCTGTCAGCTGTGTTTAGCTCTCAGACAATGAACAGTCACATATGGACTTTTTGAGGCTTGAACAGCTTTTGACAGATAAACATAGTAATCATCTACTTTGGCCTATTTGCATGTGTCCCCTAAAAATCTAAAGCAAAAATTAATTCCAAAATGTATCCCAGGTGTACAAGAGAGATTAAGTTGCTCGTGTGAAGACTGGGAGTCTGAAAACAAAGTTCAAGTGACATCTCAGAAGTCTGGAGCGTGTTTTTTTTGGATAAGAGAGCTAGCCAGTGAACTCTTAAGATGGAGCTTGTTTGCTTAAGGCTCAGGTTGCATTTGTGTTTGTGGAAGCCATGCTAATCGGGTCTCTGTATCTATTACAGGTTTTGCAGTGGAATGTGACTCACAGGAAGGAAGTAGTGGTTATTGGCTTAGACATTACTCATGGATTCAGAATATATAGCCGTCAGCTGTAAGGGACTGGTGAGAGGAATAGGGAAAAGCTCGGCTTAAGTCGAGAATCCGGTTGGATCTGGTGTGGCATCAAGTGGACCACAAAGGTTGAATTTATTAAAAGTGGGGATGTTTGAGTGTAGGTGCGGATTCTTTAGGCTGTATACAATGGCAGGGACAGACAAAATATTGCCAGATATTCTGGTCAAGCTCTATCAATTTCACAGGGGAAATAATCAGGCCTGTACACAATTTAAGGTCTGGTTGTCAACTACGTAAGCAAAGTAATTTTTTGGGATATATTTTTTCATGACTCACTAAACCCCTGGATGGACTTGCATTTGTGTAGAAAATGATACTGAATCGCTGGTTCGAGGCCATTGTCTAGCACAGCAGTAATTTGCAACCTCTATTACACCTCCTACCTGTTATCCCAACACAAGGAAACACATGGCAAGCAGAAAACATATGGATTTTTGTTTTCCAGATCCAAAGAACCACTGATGCCATTAATCATTCATTTCAGTGGATAGGGTTACTATGAGATGCAATATATCTGAGTTTTGACTACATTTTAAACAAAAGAAATACTATGGTGTAAAACAAGTGACTGACACATACAAATAAGGTAGAATTTCAGTAGAGCGTGCACAGCTGCCTGGAAGGTGCTGCGGCATGACGGATTGATGAAGTTTCATGATCCCAGGAGATTCAATCATGTAATCAGCCCGTATTGATTGACTGTCCCTGTTCAGAGAATGCCGCTGTGGCGCAATGCTTGCCAGCCTTGGCAAGCATTCAAAGCCGTGATTCCGGGTGGCTTCAACGCTCATGCTGAGAGTAGCGACATAATCACAATGCAGAAGCCACGCAACACCAAGCACAGTTGTCAGACTTTTTGTATTTCTTCTAATTAAAATATCTGAGAAATTAATGTGTCTTCACTGTAATTGCATTAAACGGTTAATGATCCAGCCTGTAGTGAATTTAAATAGGGCTTTAACCCGAGTTTGCATTGCTAATGAGGTTCTTGGTTACATTAATCAAGATTCAGTCTCAGAAGACAGTGGTGGAAGTAGTAATGTGCAATTGAATCAATTTTTAAGGTACTTTGGAATCTCATTTCTTATAGAATTTGTATTGTTTTTTTTTTGGGGGGGGGGGGGGGGGGGGTTATCTACTGGAGGTTGGATGGCAAAGCCTTCAATTAACTACATCTGTTCTATGAACCAAAAGGCACACTTGAATCCAAACAGCTTGCTTATTTTAGGCCAAGAAAAATAAGGTTTGAAGGAATTCGACGCAGCAATCATTTGTTTGCTTGACTAACGATTCAACTTATTGATTCCATTTATGTCTCAATTGACTGATGACACATCATGCAAGAAATGGGTTTTGGTTCTGAACTTTTTCGATATTGCGTCAAGGCAGAAGCTATCTAAAGTTTGACAATAGGATAGCAGCTAGGGAGACTTTCAACACTTTTAGCTTTAGTTTCATCAAAGGAGAATTATTTTAGATGGACAGCAGAAACATCTTTTTTCATATCATACCATAAAATACAACCCTGGACTGAAGCACTTTTACAACCTATTGAATCACTAATTCAAAAAGCTAAGCTTTAGTAATAAACCTACCTCTAATTTGAAACGCCAATCATGAGCTCTCAATTGGAACTAACATTTTTAAATAATTTCAATTCAATTTTAAATCTAGCATGTCAAATCCAGTTTAATGTGCTTGAATGCTTTGTCAAATCTCATCAGATCAGGTGGTAATTAGGTATGCACATGTAGGCTCTTACTATAAACATCTGGTGTGAAGAGACTACATTTTCAATACCCTCTCACAAGCTTGTTGGGTGACAAGAGTTTTGTTTCCATTATTTTGCAGATCCGCGTGGACGGACTGTTGGACGCTGGAGTCTTGTATGAGACGGTGACTGTGACAACAGACAACACCCCCATCCTACGAGACATGGCTTTCTCGTTGGACAAGACCTCACTCTATGTCATGTCTGACAATCAGGTAAGACAGAAAACATCCAAACTGATAAATCATCTGGAGAGCATTGGGGCCTGAAAACACAGTCAAAGCCTTCGTAGAAACACTGCAAACTACTTTCGATTTGCGAAAAGCCTTGAAAAAGAGATTGCAGAATCTCTTGGAGTTGCTTTTTTTCCAGTGACTGAACATCAATCAGCTTATTAGGTCCCTCGGCATAGCCCATCATATCACCAACTTTTCTATGTGCGTTTCGAGGTACAAGTTTATGAATTTTAGATAAAGAGATTCCTTTAGATTCCTAAACTGGAAATTTGAGGAACAAAACACATGAAAAATTCTAAGGAGACTTCACTGAAGCTGTATCCTCGCTCTCATATTTGAATAGCCCAATATGGAAGAAACTTCCTTTAAAATATACCCAGTTGTGCAGTGAACATTGCAAATTAACTTGAGGAAAACAAATGTGTAGATGAGCACAAAGACAACCCAGAAATGGGAATTTATTTACAATCCTCCCACCTGGGGGAAAGATGTGCTGCATGCAGGGTGGGCTGAAGAAAGAATTGTCGAGGATCTAGGCCAGGGGTGGCCAACCAGTCAGAGACCAAGAGCCACATTTTTAACTGTGTTACCGCAAAGAGCCACATTTTTTACTGTGTTACCGCAAAGAGCCACATCACACAGATTTATTGTAAATGTCACACACCAGCATAGTAATGACATAAATTGACTCCTACAGTACTAACAGCACAGGCCAGTCATTATCAACAATGAACATTGTGTGCACTGTCTCACACAGACAAACTCTCAGTTCAACCAAGTCCACAAACAAAAATATAACAATTTACAATAGCGTTTTTCTTTTTCTATGCATGTTACTTAGTAGGACTTCTGTCATAAAATCAGAGCCTATTTTTGCGCAACGTTCGCTCCTTGTGAGCTGTCATTTATTATGAATGGCTTTTAACTAGCGCGTCCACCACGTGGGTGTACACCTCGCTCTCCTATTGGCTGCTCCCGGCTGAGCACTCTCGCCTTGGTCTGCCTCGCAGGAGGTGTGGCTTTTTCAGCCGACGCTCGATCTTTGAGATACTTTTTGTGTGCGCGACGCTGTTCATTGTCGCTTCTGGTTCACGGGAGCTCTCCCACTCTGTTAAAAACGTTTACTTAAATGACCTTGCTCCTACTGGGAAACTTTGAGGTATTTTCATCCCGAGCACATGCGCATTGGACGAAAATACCGTATTGAACTCAAGCGAAGCGCACACGCAAATAAAACACAAATACAAACTTTGATATGGACGTAAGAGCCGCATGAAACCGGGCAAAGAGCCGCATGCGGCTCGCGAGCCGCGGGTTGGCCACCCCTGATCTAGGCTGTTCGTTGAGGGATGGTCTTCTGTTCTAATTACTTATCCATGCGGATCGACTTAAGAGCGCTTGCATCTTTAGTACGCAGCACACACACAGTCGAAAGAAAACTATTACAGGCTTTCTACGTGCAGCTTGTAACACCCTACGACTTTTCCTCACATGGCCTACAATCACGCAGTCGTTTGTTGTTGTAGTCGTGGTCGGACATTGTATATTCCCCGTAGTCGTTGAAGATAAGAGCGAGCAGCAGTAATCACTTTCCCACTGCCATCAAGTGATTATTTGGTGGCTGAATGGCAACGTGAAATAGGATTAAGTTCTGCTGCAGCCTCGAAAAGCTTCATGAGTGCTTTGGAGTCAGAGAAGTGTAGCAAGGGTTCACAGACTTTTTCTGGTCAAGCAACCTCTTAAACGGAGACAACATTTTTCAAGAATGTGACTTTAAAGTATCAAAATGTATTGCAGAGCTTTGCAGAGAGAGTGAAGCTGCGGATGCCAACAGTATTGTGTTGCACCGGGTCTTCTAAAACAAATCGAGGCTGCTCTTCCTTCAGTGTGATAGACTGGAAGAGACAAGACATCACTTATTGATGAGTGTCAGTCGTTCAAGGAGAGATGCAGTCTTCCTTGGAGGAGGTGGGCACAAAGCGCCGACCGCCATGTACAACCAGAAAAAAGAAGCTAGCCAACTTCCCACTTCAACTTTGCCAGCCTTACAAATTTAATCAACCTCACTCTTTGGTATTTTTTTGCGTCTTTAGTATACTTTTAGAATGTAGCCTGCAGTTAAAACTTTATTTTAAACCCTAATTCAGTCCAATTGGAAACACGGCCTTGTCTTGCGTTAAACCCTATTTCAGGGTTC
Source organism: Stigmatopora nigra (assembly GCF_051989575.1). Lineage (NCBI taxonomy): Eukaryota > Metazoa > Chordata > Actinopteri > Syngnathiformes > Syngnathidae > Stigmatopora > Stigmatopora nigra. The sequence goes on along the minus strand of NC_135517.1, from coordinate 11,898,731 downwards.
ATCTGTAACCTTAAATCATTACATTGGTATAAAATTCCAATTTCAAAACCTGGTTTGAAGCGCCATCCCAGACTTGAAACCCTATGTCACCTTTTCCCTTTAGACTCTCACCACTGCTTGGTTATAGATTCCACAGGGAGAGCGCTTCACTCCTTGATTCCCTTCCACATTTTCCAGCAGAGATGAGAGCTTTCTGATTCCCTGCGAGCCAAACAATGCAGACGGGGAATGAGGAGGGAAGTATGAGCAGATTTGGCTGAGTTCAGCCGACCCTCGTGGAATAACAATGAGATTGCCGTCTCCCGCTGAAAGTTCGCGCGATGATGAAAAGAGAGCGAAAAATGTTCGGTGGGCCCGCGTCGTCGGCCGCAAAAAAAAACATCATCTGGATAGGACTCTCGATACCTTCACGTTGGTTCATCTTATCGCCGTGTGCCTCCAGTTTGATAACTTCAGAATAAAAATAAAAAAAGGACACGATAACCTGGCTGAGTGTCAGTCTGTGTACTATGAAATGATGGCAGACTCCTAAAATCTTAAAGAGGCAAGAAAAGTGCCAGAAGGGTTTTCGGAGGCAATCGTCCCGAGAATCGCTTGGCAAAATGTGAAGTCTGCTGTGTTGTAATGGCATCCATCTGTCCTCTTCTGTCCAACGCTTATAATCCAACTAGCGGAATAAAACTCACAATTTTTCAGTGCATCATCTTTTCTCTTTAAGATTTGTGGTTAGTTAGGAGCCACAGAGGTTGGACAATTAGTATGTGTTTGGCAGTGTAGTCTAGTATTTATTATATAAAATGATCCACATTTTTAGAGTGGACCTTCATTCTTTTATATTACAAAGTTTTATCCTTTTCCATTGGGGACTTAGCCATTATGGGTTCACTATATCCTGCTCTCTTATGTCTTTGCAACCTAAGATCGTGCCAATAAACTGAAACGGGAACAGAAAGTCTGTCACACAACGCCTGTCATCAAATGCTTAGCATCAGCACTTCTCGTAAAAAGATCCGGTGAAGTTGAAATAATGACACTTGCAACACCATCAGTCTTATTACAGGAAGATAAGACTCTACTAAAAGTGAGGTTTAAATTGCCCCTCAAATTTACCAATTTTTTAGAAAGGATCAGAGACAGGATTGTTCATCATTTGCGGGGCTTTTTCTGGGTAATCAGTGTAAAAAGTGACCAAGTGAAGGTCCGCATCTCAGAATAATCAGCCTACTCCTGATTCAGGTCACTTGTGGAACCTCTGTACACACAGTGAAGAAATTATTTCGACTAGTCATAAAATCTCTTCATATTTATCTCTGCAATACATTCATAACTCACTGCCAGCACATGTAAAGGAACTGATACATAAATCAAATGCCGATCTAGTGGACTCAAAGTGGACTACCTCAACACTGCAGCCACTTTCTTTGCATCAATGTAGTAAATTGAGTTAGCAAGTGCAGAGACTTCTTGGTTGGATGCAGTAAGAGGCGACCATTGTGTTCTCCTACAAGCAAAGCTGGTCAAGCAAGCACTGCTTTTATTTAATTTTCTTATTATTCCCTGGCCGAACAGGCAATGCAAGCAATTTCCTGATGTAAGCAATCACAAATGAAGAGTGCATTAGTGTCTCCGGTACGCTAATAGCATAAGTGGGCGCTCTCTAAGGTCCGTGTTGGCAAAATGGATTAGTTCCTGCACACCTCACACAACCACACACACCACATAACTTTATTTCACGACCCATTTGGTTCATTCCATTAACAAAATGAGTTTGCCCCATGGGAGGAGTTTAGAGATTTAAAATCCCAATCTGATGCAGTTGCAATAATACAGTATTTGTTGTGGTTTGGGTCATCAAATAAAGTGAATAAATGAAATATGCAGCATTTAGCAAGGATATGTAGCCTTAAATGATGGTCAATATTATGCTTGTATTCTATACTCTACAGATTAAAAAATATGTAATGTTATAACAAATAAAAAAATGTCATCTAGGTATGCGCTTTTTTTGCCGGATACAACATAATTCATAAAAAAATAATAATTTGGTCAGCTAAGATAAGCAACCCTGTGCCCCAGTTTGAGAACCAATTGTAAAAAATACCATGGGACTCTGATTAGAATCGATTGATTTTCACGAGGTACGGGAACAATGCCAAACGTCGGGCAAGGTCACATTTTTATTTGCAGAAACATCCGGACAAAATAGAAGGTCAACATCAGAATGCAGCAATACCTACAGTGTCGACCTCTGTCAAATATTTTGGTACGCCTGCAGCTTTTGATTTATTATAACTTTTTTCATTTCCTCTATGACAATTGAGGGACCAAGCACAAAAAGCTGTTGAGGAGTCACAACACAGACGAATGACGCACAAATGAATGTGCTGCAGTATAATAGTCCAGCCATGAAAGCGCTATCTGGGGTCTATTAACTTGTGCCTACAATTCCAATGCTCCAGGTGGGTTAAAATGAGATTTTCATTGCTTGGAAAATAAAAACAATTGTCTTCGGTTCTCCTCACTGAATGAGTGCTGTCATTATCCAAAGCACGCTCTCGTTTTACAGCATTTAATGGGCAAGGTCGTGTCAAGTCAAGAATGAGCTCCCTTCCCTGAGGTTAAGAAATTGTAGTTTTGGTTTAACTTACTGTGTGGGTTGCATTTTGTTGGCTACCATGGTTACAGTGCACAATACATGCCAGATTTGACCCGCCGTTGTACATAGTAAATGTGAACCATATAAGTCTTTAGATGTCTCTTTTGTCCTTGACCACCATTATCTTCTGTCTATTAGTTTGTTTTTTTGTTGCATGTCACATGAACACAAGTATCAAGGTTACACTTTTATATTATGAATAGTTCAAATTTTAATGGCTTGGGCATCTGGAATAGCTGCACTAAACAACCAATTAAATGTTTTTCTATATACTTTTAAAAGGGTATCTCTAAGTGAACTATTGTCATACATATTGGCCCCTACACTGAGTTCACTAGGGCACGATTAGATGGTGAGTTGGAGATTACACTTTTTCAACAGTCATGGAAGTAGGGCTGCATTGGAAGTAGGGCTGCATTCATAATCGAAGAGTGGTTATTGTAAAACACCATAACATTATGATTATAACATTTTGGGGAAAAAACAAGCTTTGACATCCAAACAAAATAGCACACTGATTGTTTTGCTGATAATGTCTTATCTGAGCTACTATTTGGAAGAAAACCATTGAATAAGTAAAATGGGAAATAGTAACAAAGAATACTTTAATCATGAATCCGATTTCCTGCTCATCATCTGATTTTAATCTTTGCCAATAAACAACAAACAAACCAGTGAACCCTATAAAACAGAGCTGAGAACGCAGATAAGAAACCAGACTTTTCACACCAGCTTTCTGGTTTTAGGTGGCGCTCGTACCAGTGGAAGCCTGCGAGCAGTATGTTACGTGTGCAGAGTGCCTGAACTCTGGTGACCCTCACTGCGGTTGGTGCGTCCTGTACAACATGTGAGTCTGCAAACACACAAACACCTACGAGTGCTTGCGTGAATACATACCCCCCCCCCCCCCCCCCCCCATGCATGGTGAGTCCAAGGGATTAAGGCAGGGGTGAAATTATTCTACAAAGGATGCAGGTGGAACCTTGCAAATAAGGGGAATATAGTATAGTATAGGCAGGACAATTATTATTTTTTTGGCAGTAGACAAATACAGGTAGAACATGATTTGGCTATCACAGCTGTTATTTCTAATCAACTCTTGTCCCCCTGAATATAACTGAGGCATTTAACAAATCCTGGACCTAAATATAAGACCTTGGATGAAGGCTAAGTCCTTGTCTTAACACAAACAATAGACCACAGACTTAAATTGCAATTCTGGTCCGAGATCTTCGACATATATCTTACCCTAGGCCTAAAAACTAATCCTTGTCCCATATTCTAGACCTTATCCTTGTCTCGACCTTAGTGCTATTTCTAGATAGAGACCTTAGACCCTAACACATTTAGTTCTTTCAGACAACTAGTGCTTGTGTAGTGGGCCAGAGGGGGGCAATTGGGGATTAGCTGGGCCATCACAGCGGGACCTCAGTGTACCCACGGGAACATTTTGGATCCGACAGAGCCAACTTATCTCTCTCATCTTAATTATGTGACCCCCAGGTTAGCTTGCATAATACCTCGATATGGAGCATGGGGATTGAGGAGATTAAACGCCAATGTTTTGCAAGATGGCCCGCAATGTTTGAAGTTGACCTGAGCTGGGAGGGATTTAGCACCGTTTCATGGGGACATGTGTGTCTGTGAGTCCTATCTTGATGAGGATCGGAATCCCTTTAAATTGCAGCTTTAAGTGTTGTACATCACAGCTGACCTCCGTGGAAGAAAATAATGTTTTGTTTTAATCTAAATTAACTTATTTTTTCCCTGCTGCCTTCTGCCATGTCTAATTATATGAATTAATGCTGTCCACTTATCACTAAATTGCTTTGCCGCCATTCCCTTAAGTGAGCCGTGATCCATCACTCGGCAGAACAAGGCCACTTTAACTTTCTGTCAATGAAATACACCCGTTAGGATTTCAAGCAATGCTCAAATAGCTGAGTTTACACCACATGCTAGTGCTAAACGGACAGTTCATATGCCCCATTCCTATTCTTTGTGCTCTCCTTTTTTTTATCAGATATTTTCCATATACAAGTGACAAATAAATTACAAATAGTCAGTCTTCACACTCACATTGACTTGCTCTCTACAATCTGCGTGTTTATGCTCTACTCACATTGATTGGCAGGTGCTCAATAACCACTGGATTCTTATCCGCAATTGGGAGCAGTCGCATTCTGATTTCAACATAGCTATATATCCAATGCCTTTAATCCTATTTCCCATGACTATCCTAATTAGATCAATTAAGAGAAAAGCATAGCATTTATTGTGTTGTCTGACTAATGTATATATAGGCAAACGTAAGCATCAAATGCATTCAAGCACAAGGACTGTTTCACTGTAGTCAGGGTTTAAGCTACACGAGAATCAGGCTTCTGAAAAGCGATCAAGCCCAACTTCTTAGTCCATGTGTCTTAATACAACTGAGACATCTAACCAAGGCCTTGAATGAAAACCTTACACTTAGTTCTTTTTTTGTGGAGCATTTTCTTAGAGGCTAGAATCTGAGATATTGTCTAGAAATGAATGGACACGTGCTGAGAGGACTGCTTAGCGATGATAATGGAACAAATTGCCCCCATCAGACAAATCTTAATGAGTAAAACGGCAACATGAAAAGAGTATTTGGTGTGCGGCACTTCAGCTGATGAGCGGTCGCAGGGTGATGCCGGCTGCTCCTCCTCGCATCCCCTGAGGAGCCCGGCTGCCACAGAGCTATCACCGCTCTTCCATTCTACCCAACCTAACGCCGTGTAATTACAACTGAATGGTCTGAGCTTCGTGAGCACCGTTGGCACCTTCTGGAATCTCATAAATTGGCACCTACCCTGGGCTTTACGCATTATAAACGTGATCATATACAGCAGCAACACGTTAGTCAATGTCCTGATTCAATTGAGCAGTGGAGCTGAGAGATACTTGGTGTGTTTTCAAAATGCTTTCTCATTATCGCCGAACTGGTCTTTTGAATTGAGGGTGCTTTCATGATTTTGGTTAAAAATAAAAACCAATTTCTACAAGTGGAAGTATTCAAAACTGGTTTAGAAAAAAAGAAGAGTACAAAAGTGGGGCACAAAGGTGCTGCAACACAAATGAGTATAGTCCCCAAATGTCTAGATGAAAGTAGGAAGCATAAAATTTCCCAAAACAGTTTGCAAAGATGAACCATTAAGCCAGTACTAGGGATGTATAAAAACATCTGCATTGATTTGTTGGACAGATGCTCAAGGAGAGATCGCTGCCCCAAGGCAGACGAGGCCTACCGCTTTAACAACAACATTGACCGCTGTGTGAAGGTCATCGCTCACCCGGATAGCATCGCCGTATCTGCCCACAGTGTCCCAGTAAGTCTTTCCTCGTTCGACTATGTCCCTCGATTAGTCTTTAGAGCCTGTTTAGCAAACACCTTTGGCGTTTGAATATATAATCTGCACGTCATCTACAGTAAACGCAAAGACTGTCTTAGTTTTCAGACTAATTGACTAGAAAAATTGAAAGCATCAACACAAATACAAGCAAATCTTGCATTTTCGCTTTTGACAGGTTAACACACATACAGTATATTCTATAGTACGACCTCAGATATGACCAATTTAAGATGTTAACTTAATCAGTCAGACAACTTAACATTTCTCATCATCTCCAGGTCTGTCACCTCTCATTCAGTCCTTTGTGAAATACGGCGAGACAAGCTTTCTGACTAATTATGTTGTGTCCGCATTTTTTCTAGCTCCTGCTGGAGGTGAACTATGTCCCAGACCTTTCGGCAGGAATCACATGTTCTTTTGGGCAACAGGCTGAGGTGGAAGGCCACGTCAATGGCAACAGGGTCATGTGTCTGTCCCCAGCAGGGAAGGAAGTCCCACTGATACCAGAAGGGCAAGGTGTGTTTAAAAGAAGTGTTTTCCAATTTGTGAATGAGCAGGAATGAAAATTAAACGGTTGGCTTAAATGTTCAGGAATGGTATTGAGAGGACCTCAGCTTATTGCATTTGATTAGCATTCATCCGCAGAAGCGTCAAATATTGCAAACATTACCCAATCAGTCTACTTTAACTTACATTTAGACAGCCATTCCAGTCAAGATGGATTGGACGTCTATTATTGTTGACCGCAGTGAATGAGTTAAGACGGTACTACTGTGCAGCAAAAGTCTAATAATGTAAAACCATGTGATTGACCTTTTATTCTGTGGTGGTGACATGCTTTTAAAGAAGCTTAACCAACTACTGTGTGTTTGTGTGAACAAATAAGTGCTATGTTTAATGGACTGTAAAAATGGCAACTTGCGAGTGTGCATTTGCGAATATAGAGTCCATAGGATGAAGTTAACTCTCGCTGAATTCACAGTTCAGTGTTGGAGACTCAGAGTTTGGATGTGATACATGACCATGCTATTATTACTAGAGACAGCTATGATTTGTTTGTTTAATATGCAAATAGTTTGTCCTCCGAGTGCACTAATCCTCTCAAGTTTTCACCTTTCAGCAAAAAGCTCTATGAGAAAGGCAGACGGCAGGTGGTTCTTTATAGTGGCAAGATAAAAAAATGAATATTTTGGTTTTCTTTAGGCACTCTCTTTTATCATCTTTTTTTTCCTCTTTTGTATATGTATATCTTAATTCCCTTTTCATCAATCTTCTATCTTTGATCATAATTGTCACATTTTTGTCTAATGCGAGTACATTGTGACCATTTCACATCTACTAAGCTTAGACAGTTGTAAAACATGAGAAAAAAACAAAACCTTCAACAAACTACGATACACACAATTGTGTTGAAGTACTTCTATAAGTATAGTACTCCAAAATAACCATGAATTTCTTGCTGACTTCTCTGCTAATTTTCTATGCATGCTACCATATCCAAACATCTGAATCGTTAAACTTTATGTCCAACAATTAATGAATGTGGCTTACCTCTTTACTGTCAGACTGGGCTGGCGTGGAGTTACGACTGAACTCCAAGGAGACGGGTCAAATGGTTGCCAGCACAGAGGTGAAGTTCTACAACTGCAGTACGCATGACATGTGAGTCCAGCACTTCAGGGTTCAATCACTAGATGGAGAGAGTAGACAAACTCATTTAGGCCATGGATTTAATGATTGTTGCTTAAGAAGTGACTCTTGGATAAACTCGAGCTACATGTGTCAGCATTCATTTTAGCCAACATGGTGCGCTTGTCACTGACTGTTTGTTTGGGATTTTAAATTGGTCGCTGTGTCGCCTATCAGATAGTAATAGAAATAAAGAAAAGCAGTTTTTTAGAATAAGCATATAAATCTTATTTATTTTTGTGTAAATTAACAATTCCCCTGAGCAGTACTCTTTGATTGTTTTGTTTGTTGTAAGATAAGCAATAGTGCTCACTGGTCTTAAGTACCTGGAAGGCAGAACAAGCAATGTAGAAATTTAAAAAAGAGTTTTCCAAATGCTCCATGCAAATAGATAAACACGAGGAGGGACTTGGATTGCTGCCATTACGTTAATAGGATGGCATTAAAGTAAAGTAAAATAGCACCCATGAATGCCATGAAACCACACTGCCTGATGAGGGACAATGGTAACGCATAGTTTTTTGGTGCCAATGCACATTTAGGATAATGCTTATCCCACAGAAATATAACAGCAAATAAGATGTAACTTGTAGTGCATGTACGCAGATTAGTTGGCTATTTGAAGCAGACCAAAACTAATGGGTACCACTGTATAACCTGTTGGAATTTGAGTCAAATACACACAATTCAAACAGAACTTCCATCACTCACTAAATTAACATTAGCCACAAGCTCATAATAGCTCAGATTCTTGAATACAGAACAATGTTAGTATTGGAGGTTGCCTTTGATTGATGAGAGCGTTCTTAGTGAAATTAACCGGCAGTGGCAGAGAGCACACCAGCAATGCTAAAGGGCTCTTTGAGTGCGACATAAATACGCTAATATACCCAATCAAGTCATTAGAGCGAGCAGTCGGGAGCTCATCATACATACACGGCCCTTCATTAGCGTCGCTATGACCCCGACGAACTTCCGTGATGAATATTGCACGTTCACAATGGCTGCTGACCTGCAGCAACCCGTCATTAATAATACCAACGGCACAGCAGCCAGGCAGCTGCGGCCTATTAATACTTCACCTCACCCCACGCGCATAGACACAAAAGAAGTCTCTCTCAGCCTTGTAACCCCCACCTTTTCTGTCTGTACACAGCAAATTTGCAGGTATTCCCATGCTACACTGGCCCCCCTGGCAGATAATGATAATACAATAAATAGCCAGCAGTACATTTATTGGCATTTGTGGCTTGGATGTATAACATTGCAGAGCTGATTGTGTTTTTATTGCAGTCACCCTCAATATTTTTTTATATTTCAAGGTCGAACTCAGAAAAGAAGTCAAACACCTCTTCTAAATTTAATGTAGCAGTTTATGGTAACTTAAGTTAACACGATTTTGTTGTGGGTCAAGATGAACAGAGCGGATTTCTTTGCGGATTGGCCCTTTTTCGACAATTAACTCATTGAGTACCATTGATAGCAATAATTGTCAAATCAATTTGAGCTGAGAGTGCTAGTAGTGCTCATTCAATGGGAGAAAAGGGTATCTGGCAGTGGTCATTTAGAGGCAATAATTAAGCCAAGACACAAGTCTCATACTACTATTAAGGAAATAAACAATATGCCAATCACTGAAAAATATATAAGAAGAAAATGCTTTCCGGCCAAGCTTCATTTAGAGGTATTCACATTGCAGACAGATTTGATGCTTGGATTTTTGCTTCGAAAAAAAGCTACAAACAAAACAAGAATGTTTCCCCCTGTAAGCATTTATAGCAAATTAAAATTCTTTTGAAACAACATAAGAGCAAAAAAGCTCATGTTACATCATCTGCAAGCTTTTGTTGTCTTTCCAAAAAGAAAACTCATTTTCTTCTGCAATCTGCTCCCCTATTCATCATATTATCTGCTTGTCTATTTATTAATCCATCTAGCTCTGTGATGCATTTAACTTGCATTTGTATTATTGTGGGATATTAATTTCTCTCATTTGCACTGTTTTCACTAATGAGTACACTGTCGTGCAGGTGTCTCTCTTGCGTAAACAGCACATTCCGCTGCCACTGGTGTAAATATCGGAACATGTGCACACATGACCCGAGCAGCTGTTCTTTCCAGGAGGGCAGAGTCAACGCATCAGGGGTATGTATGTAGGAGGTATCATTAAAATGCACTGATACTTAATGAAAGCATACGTACTGTCTATATTAGTCCCAATATTTACAAACATCATATTCAGAAATAATGGAAATAAAAGACCTGACAACCGATCCTCATGAATCCCTTCTGAAAACAACACATCCAAAGATAAAAAAAAATATTTACTACCACTGAACAAAAACTATTTTTTGAAAGGATTTCACTAAATATATATTTGGAGAGAGACAGTTTTATAGTATCCAGATTGTATCATTTGAAATGATGAATTTCCAGACATAAACCCAGAAAATGAATCCCCAACTCATACATTTCACAAACATAACTACTTGGATACAAGTGTGGCTTCAATGTGCAGTCAAAACTTGCAGGCAGAACATGTATTATTAGGATTAGAGATGTATTTGTCACTATAATCCCTCAGAGACATACTGAAGTGTGCGTTAATACAGATGATGACAAGCAGACGTCGAGATAGATGACAGTGACAGATTGTTAATATCCTGTGGAGAAACAGTTATGTAAACACATCCCAGAAACGATGAGAGCAGACTGGCAATACATTGACATCATGGACGGATATACAACATCAAGTGGAACCACTTGTTCTCATCTGTTTGATTTAGAAACCTTAGAACCCATTTACAATATAGAGTGGTTTCTTGATGTACAACAGTTCAACTTGCCTACACTTTAACCACGCTTTGAATACACGTGCCAATTCAACTTCTAACTTCATACGTATTTGCCTCTTTCATATTAAGGACTGCCCCCAGCTCCTCAATTCCGGACAAATCCTCATTCCTGCCGGTGAAGTTCGACCCATCACCCTAAGAGCCCGCAATCTCCCGCAGCCACAATCAGGGCAGAGGGGCTACGAGTGCGTGGTGAACGTGCAAGGTGTTGTCCACCGCGTTACGGCTCTGCGCTTCAACAGCACCACCGTGCAATGCCAGAATAGTTCGGTATGGATAGGTTTTTTTTGGATCATTTTTTTATCATAAACTCACTCACATTCAATTCAAGATATATTTTAATATATACAAGACAGGCTCCAGCACCCCTCCAACTTTCAGGAGGTTAAGCAGCATGGAAAATGAATGAAGAAAATACAGAAGAGGCAGAGAAGGACAAAGCTAGAGAGAGAAAAAGAAAGAGTGAGGCAGAGAGAGAGACAGTGGAAAATGAAAAGCAAATAAATATGTTCCTTGTGTTTCACTGAGACCTTGTCATGTAAACTGGTGGTGTCAGAGCTAGGGAGCGAGAGCGATAGGCTGCAGATGAATGCAGGAGATGTCTTCCCTTTGTTGCGCCATTACAATGCGAGGCGTGTCATCTGCGACAATGCATGAAAAGGGCATCGTTCGCCGATGACAGATGGTTAAAAAGCCTCTCATTTCTGCTGCCCTTTCATCCTCGCTTTCCTTCTTTCTGTCCTATTTCCGCTCACGCCCGTTTAATGTTTTTCAGTACATGTACGAGGGCGTGAAGATCAGCGACCTGGCAGTGGAGCTCTCCATCGTGTGGAACGGCAATTTCATCATTGACAACCCCGAGAAGATTAAAGGTGCCTTTCCGCATTCGTCTCAGCCTATGGCCCAGAGGCCAAGGGACTCCATCCACAACAGTGCGGATAGATGGGTCACTGGAGGGCACCTCAAGGCCCAGCTAACGGCTTGCAGGGAAACTTCGCAATACCAATAAGTGCTTATCGAGTAATAGTGGATAGTCATTGGTCTGTCATTGGGGGTGAAAGATGAAGCGCACATTTGTCCAGTTCGGTGACCATGGTTGTACTGTCAGTGTTATCAAGGACAGATAGTTCTGACTTTCAACCAGGTTAGCCTGGCAGGTTGCATACAGTAAGCAGGCATACATCTATCTAAAACTACATAAACTACATAAAACTGAAGGTGATTAAAATCTCCATATTGGTATAAAGTGAGGCAAATAAGTATTTAGTCAACAACCAATTGTGCAAGTCATTCTACTTGAAAAGATTAGAGAGGCCTGTAATTCTCAACCTGGGTAAACCTCAACCATGAGAGACAGAAAGCTGGGATAGGCTCTAGCAGCCCCCGCAACCCTAGTGAGGATCAAAAAATGAGAAGGAAAATGAATGAGGGCAAAAAGGCACTGCGCCGCAAATAGCACTATTACTGTCCTTGTCAGGAAATATATCTGATCTGTTTTTAAAAAGTGACCATATGTATCTCCTACAGTGCATCTGTACAAGTGCAGTGCCCAGCGAGACAGCTGCGGCATGTGCCTACGGGCAGAGAAGAAGTTCCAATGTGGCTGGTGCAGCAGTGAGGGAAGGTGCACCATGAAGCGCCACTGCCCGCCCATCTCGCCGTACGCCAGCCGCTGGCTTGACCTTTCTGCTGCCAATGTCAAGTGCACCAACCCACGCATCACCGAGGTCTGCCTGGCTATTTTGGACTGTTGTTTGTTGAAAACCTGCCAGAGGTATAACATGAGTCTGTAATTTTAGTATTAACCTATTTGAATGGGCCTCTGCGTGTGGCAAATTCGCAAGTCAACTTCAATCTACCATTCGCTGTCTCGATATTCATGTAGATCGGCGAAGCATGACAAAGTTTGGATGAATCTAGCTTAAGTGAATCAATGCCAAAATGTTACCCATTCTTAGGGAATCTCATAAGCATTTTTGCACGTGTGCAATTTGATGAATCTTGCAACTAAACAAGACAGCGGAGGTGGTGCGCAAGGTAAACATCGTGCTTGATAAAGATCAGCGTGTCATGAGCATATGCATTAGCATATTCATGATTAAATATTAAAATCTCCTCACATGACTGCCGGAGCTCATTGGAGCCAGATGAGGAACGGAGAAACTTCAACCTAGTCAGGCGAAAGGCCAGATTATATCATTTGCATCAAGTACTATAGAAGAGAGAATCCATTAGAGAGATGTAACTTCCAGACCCCGAGTTATAGCTATTGTATTGGATCTTATTAGGTTGGGTTTACCTGGATGACAGTTGGGTGAATTCAGGTTGTTTACGAAATGCGTGACAGATCTCACTGTCACAAACCACTGTTTCATCCGCATGAAGATGGCGAACGGGTCATGTGGCGAAGACGCGGCAGAGCTGGCACTTCAAAGAGCTGTGGGCCTTTGATGTCCCACTCGTATTAATAGCATTTGTGAAGGAGGCGCGGTGAAATGAATCGAATATAGTGTTCCTCTGCTGGAAAGCACCGCCTTGGCAAGGCTGCTGATCTGCTTTGCAAGATGCTGAAATGGCTCCAGCTAAGGCGGTTGAGTTAAACATTGGAAAGGACTCCAAAATAATTGAATTAAAGGCGATAAAGTTTGTAAACTTAGCTTTTTAAGAGTTGTATACAAATAGTTGGGTCCCTGGAGTGCTTGCCAAACCTTCAAGTGTGAAATTACAAATCCAAGTAAATCTTTTGGGAGTCTGACACAAGATTGTCTCTGTCTTCCATCCATAGGTTAGCCCAGTTGCCGGACCCCTCGAAGGCGGCACACTAGTCACCATTCAGGGCCTAAACCTCGGCCTGTCTTTCTCTGAGCTGGAGGATAATGTGAAGGTGGCAGGAGTGCAGTGCGTCCCGCAGGAGGAGGGTTACATCACTGCCGAACAGTAAGGGATTTTGTTCTTTTATGGCACGTTTATTAATCGCTTTTGCTTTGAAATAGAATAGTTAGTCATATAGTATTCATATCCTAAATGTACTTTTACCATACAGCTGAAGATTGTTCCAGGCCTAATTGATAGTACAGTATTTGTCTGAAATATACAGACACACTCCATATAAAACTACTACCTACTATGAAGAGCAATGGTAGAAACCTACTATGAAGAGCAAGAGTAGAAGTGTTCACTTGTGTCACACCCATGTGGGGTGTGAGCGTTGTAACATTCTCATTGTTTCAACACGTACAATTTTAGGGCAACCCTGTATTAAAGCACGGCCATAAATCCATGCATTTCTATTTTCTACAGAGTTGTGGGGAGTGTTGTCATAGGTGGGGATTGACTCCATAGAGTCAATGGCGAGAGATGGACGGCGTTTGTGCTAGCTGCTGTTAGGAGGCTGCCGGCTCTGCCGTAATTGAAATGCGCCGCATGTAGCTGACTGGAGGGACAATCTGTTGGCCATGTGTTTTTCTTGCAGCCATGTAATGTGATTGGGCTTACACTGCAATGCTTTCAAATTTCTATTCTTATCTATGTATGTACATTATAAATACATATACATACACACACACAAATATATATATATATATATATATATATATATATATATATATATATATATATATATATATATATATATATATATATATATATATATATATATATATATATATATATATATATATATATATATATATATATATATATATATATATATATATATATATATATATATATATATATATATATATATATATATATATATATACACATACACACACACACACACACAATTCATAGTGCACTGTAAAAGACTGCGCTGTTATGAGACATTAATTTCAACGCAGGGGCACTTATTTAATGGGGTATTCATGGCACGTTTTATCTTATTGACCCAGCAGACAATATGGATTTATTGTGGAAACTCGTACGTTGTCATGACAACTGTAGGTAATGGTGGGCGGTGATGGTGCTGCAGAGGGTGGAGGGGGGATAGTTTATCATCTGAGTTGTGGAGCTGTTTTCCATTAGGAAGAAAGATGGTCTTCTACATTGACCTGCAACTTTTATGAAAGCAGCCTCAATCACAGCAGCCAGCAGCCCCTTGGGAATTAGTGTATTTGTGTGTATTTGGTGTGTTCATCTTTAGACACAAATCTTATTCCGTTTAGTTTGTATTCTTTGGGATGGAAAGCCAAGTTCAAGCTCCTGTTCCTGTGCTATGTTGAGAGTTGGCCAGCTTTATAAATGGTGTGACACTAAGTAAGCCGTGTATAAACACAACATAGAACTGTGCTTGTTGTGAGAATTGACATCCAACTCCAACTGTGCCGCAAAACAAAGGTTTTTGAAACCATGTAACTGTGTTAGTAAATAATAATTACAGTCACACAATAATTAAGGGCACAAAAGATTAGTAAGAATGAAGGATTTTGGTTTAGAAAAAGGCTTAGTAACCAGGGTTGCTTACCAAAAAAAACATAACTAAACACATTGAATGGTGTATTGAGGTACGTGCTTGAATTTCTGTCCATATTTCTGGTTCTGTATACCAGGATCGTGTGCGAGATGGCTGCTGCCACTAAAGGAAGCAAACCGGGCCCAGTCAAGCTTTGTGTGGGTGAATGCAGACCAGAACTACGTGCCCAGTCCAACCAAGTCTACTCCTTTGTGGTAATTCAATGTTCCAATCAATCTCTTCTATCTATAATTATCACATGGAGAAGGTGACAAGAGAAATCTTGATTGGTGAGCTCACAGAGATTGTGAATATTGAGTTGAAGTAATAATAATTATTTAGAGGCATGTCACAGTTCAAACCCGTAGGTCAAAATCACAAATATTTGGGGAGAGATGTATTTTGATTTGTATTTCTCAACAGACCCCTTCATTGCTGGCACTGACCCCAGGCAGAGGGCCCGAGTCTGGGGGTACCAAGGTTACCATCGTTGGAGAGAACCTAGGCGCTGGCAGTTCTGTCACTGTTTACTTTGGCAACCAAACATGCGAGCTGTACAGGTTAGCTAATTACCGACAAATTGCTTGGTGCTTCCTCTATTTTGTTTGCAACAAACCTATATCAGACAAGTAAAAATGAATAAATAATGCAGACATGACGACCTAATTGCAGGGAGTATTGTCATGCGTGTCTATTTAAAGCTAGAAATGCCTGGCAAGGGTGAGGCAAGGAGCCATTAGTTTCAGCTACTTCTAATTACACTATTCCATCCCTAATGTGTCAGTAATGAGGAAATGGTACAGGCTATAATGAACCCTCTGCCCACACAAGTGCCAGGCTTTCTGTCTGTCAAAAGCTGAAGGTTTGCCACAATCAATGAAGGGAATAAATCTCCCTCTTTGCTTTCACCCTCAACAGGAGGACCACATCAGAACTTGTTTGCTTCTCTGCCCCGTCTGTGACTGGAGCAGGGCTGGTGCAAGTCAGTCTGAGAGTGGACCTGGCCAAGGTTCCTGGTAGTCTATCCTTTGAATATATACAAGACCCCACAGTGCAGCGCATTGAACCCCTGTGGAGCATCACAAGGTAACACTAATAAACAAACTAGAGCTTGATGTTGCTGACGAATTAAAAAGAAAACAAAACATATTTCCTCCCTTTTTCCACTGTATTCACTGAAAAAAACAACCTATTTGGAATAGAAGACTGATGAAAGCCTCAGATCTTCACTATCTGAATCGTGACCAAAATGTTAAATGTAGGATGATATTGCTAAGAAATGTAAACAAAAAATAAAAGATAGATGCATGCACCAAGCGATAGAAATCAGGCCTGTAAAACCACAAGTTCAAAATCAGAATTTAACTACTAATGGACTCGTTGAACAGGTTTCTAGTACAATAGATAATTAATTAGAGAAAAAAAGTCATCTTTGTTGCTTTCTTTCGACAATTTATGCTTCAACGACCTTAACTTTAATGTTTTGAGTAAAATGGAAGAAGGTTGGACTTGTTAAAACACCAAATGACATCACCACTATTAATAATAGTTTCAACAACCTTGGATCGTGAATGGAATGGTTTCAGAAGTGACTGACAGTCTTGAGAAAATGAGCGAACACTGGCCTCTGCTAAGATATTAATCACATTTGCTATCTTTTAAAGAGCCAACAGTTGACAACCTTGGATTATGTATTTTCTCCTCATCTCATTCGGGCCGCCCTGGATTATGTATTAAATTAGTGTTTTCGCCAGTTGACAGAAGAAGCTAAAATAACATGTAAGGAGATGTCAATTTAATGGTTTCTTCCATTTCTCTTCCATGCTTTTCGCCTTGGGACCTTTATAGATGTCTTGGTAGATTCATTGAACTCACAAGATTTAGAAAAAGTGTGCACAAAGGGGATTTGCAAGCAGAGCTTGCAGGCAAATCCCTAATTTTGGTTGTATAATGTTTCATGAATGGTTGTAGCTAACACAACTCACGTTTGTGTGCTGAATATGCTTTTAATTAGACAAGCAATGCAAAGTGAGCAAAACGCAAGATAAAAACAGGCCGCGGGGTTGATCAGAGATACAACAACAAATCTCAGTAGTTTTACAGAAATAAAGCAAGAATTTTAATTTCCTATATATTTTATTGAACTTTATCAGCAAGGAGTTTTGCAGAGATGCTATCAAGACATCTCTTCTGGAATCTATAGTCCCATCATGATCCTCTATAAACTGAGCCATAGATTTCGAAACACAAGCAGACAAAGTTTTTGACACACCCTCTGACTGGAAATGTTCAATTTTCCTTTGGGTTTTCACACATTGAGCTGTGAGATTATACCAGTGAACAGGTTATGCAAAACATCATCGAGCATGTTATGCCCGAACCGATTTGTAAACAAGCAGCTCCTGCATAGACGCGACTGAAGACAAAAATAGAAGCCAGCTGCTTTCCCTCATTTGAACCAACATGCCCACCCAATAACAAAGAGCGCAATGCTTTGCCAACTTCTCCAAAGATCTACTCCTGCCACTTGTGAGGAAAACACTGGGCTTGAAAACTTACAAAACCAATCTATACTAACCCTAATTAGCAAAAGACTGCAACCAATAATCACTGTGCTCTCCTCTCACGCAGTGGCCACACTACGTTGACTGTGACGGGCACCAACCTGGATGTTGTGCAGGAGCCACGAGTCAGAGTCAAATATGGCGGCCACGAGTCCGTCAATGTGAGTGTGAGAGTGGCGCGCTGCAGTTAACGCTAATGAAATTGCTTATGTTTGATCAATGATGATCGAATGAGATCTCAAGCTGCGGGAGATTCACTGCGAAGCCTGCCATTTACGCATGATTCGTTAGATCTTATTTGACCTGTGCTGGGTTTTTTTTAATTCATTTTCTCTTTAAATGAATTATTTAACTAATTGGACCCATAACGTGGGTGCAAAACAACATAAGATCCCATAGCTAACGCTGTAACTACATTGCACTTTGCTACTATGTGGATTTAATGCCTGTACATAATTTTTCACTTGAATCATTTCCCATCAAAAGCAAATGCAGTTCTTCCTGGCTTGGCACCAACGGCTCATGGTCTCGATATATGAATTTTCATTGTAGGTTTGATTGGAGGCTTTGTCTGGGTATAAGAGCCTAAACCTAAAAATGTATCATGTATAGACAGTGATCTGCTTGGAGCCAATTAAATGGTGTGTTAATGATGCCTGCCCGAGTTTTGAGCTGCTCAATTAAACTACACATATGACAGAACTCCAGGCAGAACCACGATCTGAGGGAGGCTTATAGTTGACCTTTGACACACATCAACTTCCGAGAAAGGGGTCACTGTTGAATTTAATGAGAGTAGCAGTTCTATCGTAAATATCTAAAAAACAGCGTGGACAGGAGAAAATGCTATGAAATACAATGAAGCCAACTTGAAGCCAATCTTTGCAAAGCCAAGATAACCACCAAAAAAAAATCTAAATAATTCACCCTGCTCAGTTGAAAATGTAGGGTCAGACCGATTTTGAGTAAATTTTAATGAAGAAATAATGAGTTGGTGACAAAGGCACCAGACATCTTTAAGTTCTTAGTTATCAGCAACTGGAGAATGGGCTTTCTGCAAGATAAATATCAATGATGGGTTCAATACACCAATACCTTGAGTAAACAAAAAACATGCTAATTGCCTGATTTTGCACAACACTACCTGCAAAACTAGTTTATTGCGCAAGAATGTCAAGTGTTTCCCCTTACAGTAACTTCATCTTGAATCTATCTTGTGCATAGGTTTGCAAAGTGCTGAATACGACCACCATCAGCTGCTTTGCGCCATCACTGCAGTCTGAGTATAATGGCGGCCAAGTGGAGAGCGTCAAGCATGTTGATGAATTTGGCTTTGTCTTCAACAACGTCCAAGCTCTGCTCACCTACAACAATAGCAGCTTTCTCTACTATCCCAACCCTTACTTGGAACCCCTTAGCCTCTCAGGCATTCTGGAGCAAAAACCTGGTGCACCCATAATCCTAAAAGTAGGTTAACGGTTATTGAAGTGTGCATTCAACGTATACCCTTACTGGTTAAGGAAAACGTTTAATTCGGTGTCAGGTACATACACAATCAATTTGTGTTAGATTAAGGATTTATCATTTATAGCTACGCAGCAATTCTATCAACCAATAAACTATGACTTTGCATGCCATCATACATTGTTTCATCCAGCGACTACAATCTTGTTTGGAAACAGCATTTGGGAGTTTACTTACACACACTGTGTATACTGCAAGGGCATGATGAAGTTGTTAATTTTCCCTTGGTTAAAAATTAAAGTAAGAAAAATGAGGTTTGACCACCCTTTTTGATCAAGCAAAACTGAGGAACAAATATTGAGCTGTTTAATGCTTTTCTCATCAGAAATGACAGCCTATTTTGGTCATGTACTAGTGACGTGTCTTCCAGGGATCAATAAATTTAATCCCATTTCCTCATCTTACATTCATGGTTCAGGCTCAAAGCATCAGAGGCTGCTTCCTCTGTATAGTACATTTCCTCTTACAAAAAGCCTTCTGGTCCAACAACACATGGTTATTTTTTTGGGTCTTGCATCATGTTTTTTGTTTTATAGTTTCATGAATTCAAATTAATCAAATGCTAAACTCTTTGAAAAAAGGATTTAAGGCTTATGTGTTAAAGTAGGACTTTTGAAGGAACTGGAAACACCTGATAATCTGGCAGTACATTCTTCAAGAGAACTGATGAATAGAATTAGCAAACATTTGCATGCTAAGCATTTAATTGAAATTGGCAGACAGTAAACAACATTGAATTCAGGGGGTATTTCACTTTGAAAAATAGGTTTTAAAGAATTAGCCCAGATAAATTATCACAAGGATCATTTATATGCTAATACAATTCAGCAGTAATCAAATTAGCAGCCTGAGGCCATAACTGCTGAAAAGAAATGAAAAATCTAGCTGGTGTTCCGCATCATTCCATTCCCCTCTTCTTCCTGACGCAGGGTCGTAACCTGGTGCCATCGGCTTCAGGCGGTGCCCGGCTGAACTACACTGTGCTCATTGGGGACACCCCCTGCTCCCTCACAGTGTCTGACACCCAGTTACTCTGCGAGCCACCCAACCTCACTGGGCAGCACAAAGTTCTGGTCAGTCTAACGTGTCACTGTCTGTCACTGCATCTGGTTGCTTGAATGCCATGGATGTGGGTCAGTAGGCATTTTCCGTGTTTGTGGGTCGACAAAGAGATTTGTCTCTTGTCATTGTGTGTCATTTACGGTCGGCTAGCCAGCCAATTGCAGCAGCACATTGCCCCACAGAATTATTGACAGGCGTCTTTGCAAAATTTGGGGAGAAAACTTGAAAACCACAAGGGCAACACAATAAATTTGCAGCCAGTTTGAAGTTTTCATACAACTACAAGGACACAGGCTATGCCAAGGATCTTTGGTTGGCTTTTATTTATTTAGCTATAGCATCTTAAATTTTTATCTTTAGAGCGTACTTTCCTTTTTTCCAGATAGCCAATAAAGCAGGTCGAGTTTGTATTCCTTTGAGGTTTCTATTGCTTGCATTTTAAAAAAATAGTCAAATCTGAATTCTTCTGTAAAGGAACAAAATCCACAGTTCATTGTCACCATTACCACAATGTAAATGAGTTTCTCCATATTAATAATGGTTTTTGCAGCTGTGATTAATAGTACAGTATAATATGTTACCTAGATCACAGTATATCTCAGCCCAAATTTGTAAGTGGCAGATAAAAAAGTCTACACGCACGCTAACTCTTCTTTGATTTGCCCAGGTGCAAGTGGGAGGACTTCACATCTCTCCGGGCGAAGTACACATCCGTTCAGACAGCCTACTCACACTGCCTGCCATCATGAGCATCACTGCTGGGGGAGGGCTGCTTCTGGTGGTGGTTGTCATTGTCCTGCTCGCATACAGGCGAAAATCGCACGAGAATGACCTGACATTGAAGAGGCTGCAACTGCAGATGGACAACCTGGAATCTCGTGTTGCTCTGGAGTGCAAGGAGGGTGAGCACTGGCAGTCAAATAAGCTAAGCATCCTTAAATCATCATAAATGCTAAATGTATTTCTGTGCAGCCTTTGCCGAGCTGCAGACGGACATCAATGAGCTGACAAGCGACCTGGATCGAGCTGGCATACCGTACTTGGACTACCGCACTTATGCAATGAGAGTTCTCTTCCCAGGCATCGATGACCACCCTGTGCTCAGAGACCTGGAGGTATATTTTCAAATGCTGCGCATCTCAACCTTAAGGCTATTAAATAACACAGCGAGAGCGAGTGTTCTTGGCAGCAGCTGTCAGAGATCTGTCAAACAGAGCGACGTAAGTCAATGAAGGCTGGCACTTGGAAGTTTGTCTTGGGTTTGATTCATGTTGTAGCACCTGGCAGTTTGCAGCCTCACCCAATCTCAGCAGTTCAGTTTAGTCAAACCGTTCACCGCGACTTCCCCCATCTCTCAAAAATGTTCAAAGGTTAGATTTCGTAGTTATTTTAAGACCGTGATAGATGTATTTTTCGCTAATAAATCCTGTTTAAGCATTTTCAGGAGAAAAGCCAGCAGGTACACTGGGGGAAAATAACTTTATAGGTACCTTTTGATCAAAATGGCTGAGCCCAATATATGTTCATTTAACACATTTAAATAATCTGCCACTGATTTGTTTCTTGGCAACCAGCCCTGGGCGTTACTTAACAGTTTGACGAAAAATCTCCACAACTGGGATCTACATAGTTTTTGCAAATAAATATAAAACAAACATTCACTTCTATTTACACAGTCATTAAATTTCAAGTAGAACACTTTGTCAAGGCACAGTGCGAGACTGCAAATGTGTCTCTATCTTGACTGCAATCTGTTGTGTCTCTCTCCCGAGACAGATTTAAGTTGCGGTGGTATAAATCAAAAGCTTTCCGTTGAAAGCCTTTGCTTTTGTTCCCTCGGTAAAACGATCATGCAATTTCATCTAATGAGCACGATGGGCTGATGCGTGCAGGTGCCGGGGAGCGGACAGGCAAATGTGGAGAAAGCCTTGAAGCAGTTTGCGCAGCTGGTGAACAACAAAGTCTTCCTTCTGACGTTCATTCGCACGCTGGAGCTGCAGCGCTCGTTCTCCATGCGGGACCGTGGCTACATGGCCTCACTCATCATGACGGCGTTGCAGGGGCGATTGGAGTATGCCACCGACATTCTCAAACACCTTCTCTCTGACCTAATAGAGCGCAACCTGGAGAGCAAGAACCACCCCAAGCTGCTCCTGCGCAGGTATAGTGCACTGAGAAGGCACTCTTTAAACAAGACAATTGCACTGACATTTAATGATACACTTTAGAACTTAAAGGACATGCATGAACACGCTAGTTGCCTTTTAAGAGGGAGGACGCGCAAGCCAGCCTTCACCGGGAAGGCAGCACCGGTCTGGTGGAGTAAACAGTAAAAAGGGCTTTTGGTCAGACAGTCTCGCTGATACTCCGCCATTCCGGACAAAGACAAGTCCAAGCCTTTTGTGAGCAGAGACCAAGACATGACAGAAACCAGTCTAAGACTTTTGGAATTTGACTAGACCAAGACCTTCAAAGGTTGGTCTCCAACATTTACAACAATATAGATAACTATTGGCCTCATCTCAGTCCAGCACCTCCCCTTGCAATTCTGACGGATGAGTAACTAGGTCAAATATAAGGCAGACTACTTTCGCTTCAGCAGTGTGAAAAAGCTAGTCGGGAGCCCTAGGCAACCGGGCGCATGAGCAGACAGGTGAAAGACAGCGGCAGTTCCATTGATGGAAAAAGTCAGGGCATACTGGGACAGGATGACAACCTAATGGGGGAGAGCAAGTACAGTGCCAGAACAGTCCTTGTCAATCTTGCTTATCTTCCATGTTCCACTCCTGAAATATTTGCCTGCTTCTTCCATCCCTACCTTTCCTCCTGCCTCTTTGGTTATCACCAACCTGTTTTCCCAGTGGCTAGGCCGGCCTGCTGAATGCTTAATGACTCGTTTCTTGAACACTGACAGTGCCGTCAATCTAAAGGGAACCTCATTAAAAATAAGTAAACACGGTGCAAAGACATCTGGACACATGTTAAAGCAACTGAGTGGTGACACAGCTGTCACTCTTGCAGACAATGGCATTGCAGAGAAGGAAAAGACCACAAGGCAGTTGCTCTTCTGAGGCTCAGCAAGTGGATTTAGGATTCAATTTTCATCCCACAGACTGTGCATGCTGTGTCCATAGGCTTCAACATTGTCAGACTCTTCTTTGTTGATTTATACAAAAAAATAAACCAAGTCAAAGTGCTCAACTGGAAATGACTTTTATCTCTTTGTGCCTCACAGAACTGAGTCGGTGGCAGAGAAGATGCTGACCAACTGGTTTGCATTCTTGCTTCACAAATTTCTCAAGGTAAGACATTTTTTCACTCGGCAAAATTATTTGCCAGTTATTAGAGTAGCATCTGTGATGCTAGGCAATGTGTTAATGTGACGCAACTACTTGCTTCCATTCAACACAAAAATTAGATCAGGTTTTACCAGTCTCAACATATTTTCCCCAAACTAATACACTGCATGAGATTACCAAACTCATCCACTAGGCATAATATGTTTTGTTTATCGCAACGCTGAGAAGCTTATCGTCTCACCTCATCTACCGATTTCTTTCTTTTGTGTTTCTCTCTTTCACATCTTTCTCTGTAATCCACAATGTGGGCGCCTGTCCAAAACAAAAAGGAGTCTGCTGGCGAGCCCCTTTTTATGCTCTTCTGTGCCATCAAACAGCAAATGGAGAAGGGCCCTATCGACGCCATCACTGGCGAGGCGCGTTACTCGCTCAGCGAGGACAAACTCATCCGACAACAGACTGAATATAAAACACTGGTAAGTGAAAAAAATGAGGCAAAGACCCTTCGTTCCCACATCCTAAAAAATAAGCACGGGAGCGGATTGGACACTCTAAATTGCCCCTTGGTATGATTGTGAGGATGAATGGTTGTCTGTCTCCTCTTGCCCTGTGGTAGGCTGACAACTAATTCTAGGTGACCCCGAAAAAAAGTCTTCTCAAACTGAGATTTTTCAATCTTGCAGAATGCATATTGCAATGTATTGGTATTCCCCATAGGTCACGATGTCAGTTTTTTACAACATCGTTCAACCCTACTCCATGCACAACGTACATTTACAAAAAGAATATGAATGGACAGGACGTGACACCGGTGTTAACATATTGAATCCTTGAAGGCTATAACAGAATTTTTGCATTAACCTCTTGTCGATTAAGAGAGCATGACAATGCATTCCTATGATTTTGCGCCATTCGCATTCTTTAGCAGCTAACACTTTGCACAGCATCATTTGCTTTCTCCCACTGAGCTCCTTTCAACATCTTTGAGACTGTGAGGAGAACGGGCGGGAGAGATGGGGGTTGTTTTGTTCGCAGAATGCAAGAGAGTAAGAGGTCATGTCACTCACAAACAAAGAGAAAGAGGAGGCAGGGAATACAGAACAAATTGGCATTTAGTTGATGCAGAATACAGACTATAAAGCACTGTTTCATGAACACCATAATCCACTCCAAACTTTACAGATGGACCCGATAAATGTATTTTTTACATTTTGTATACACAGTGCCAAATTTAAGATGATCTTGGAAACACAAAATAAAACAAGTATAATCATTTTACAGATACTGGATTTAAAGTATCTTAGATTACATGCCCATTGATGTCAATGCAAAGGAGGATAAAAATATGGATACAGATATAAATCAGGTACTAACTGCATCTGCAAATTTGAGTGCAGCGTAAATTTGCAGATTGGATAAGAAATGTAGTAATATGTATTAAAAGGTAGAGACTACAAATCTCAACTAAAGCTAAAGAATAGCACAATAATATAATGTACTACTATTATTGGTGTATCAAGCAAAAAAGAAAAGAAAAATGCTAGAGAAAAAAAGATTGAACACAATCATTACATTTCATTAGAAGTACAAATGTGTCAAATGGATTGAAAATCCACCTTTAGAAATATACTTTGTATTATTATATTAGTAACAAGATTCTTATTAAATATTATACCAGCATGTTCCCTAAACAAAGTATGAACAATAGCAAGCAAGTCTAATAAAAGTGACAAAGGAA
Organism: Stigmatopora nigra; assembly: GCF_051989575.1. Classification (NCBI taxonomy): domain Eukaryota; kingdom Metazoa; phylum Chordata; class Actinopteri; order Syngnathiformes; family Syngnathidae; genus Stigmatopora; species Stigmatopora nigra. Next base: position 11,873,514 of record NC_135517.1, on the reverse strand, counting down.
ACTGCTGCTTTTGATTTGAGTTGGCTGCCAAGGTTAGCGAGCGCTTTGTCTGACATTTCTACAAGAATTCAAATATACACTGACAGTCAGGGCTGTGTTTTTTTTCCTTGAGGAATTAATCTAAGTGGACAAAACAGAAGTCTGTGTTTGCAATGACAATCAAAGAGGATGGAATCATTACAAAAAAATGACTCATAAGTGCCCCAGCAGTTCTGGCAGCCTGATCGGTAATTCACTATTTTTTTTAGCAATGCTGATGGGGTTTGATGGCTCGTTTAATATGAGCCGGCCTGTTTCACACCAGTATAACTAACTTTTTCCAAAGGCTTAAACTTTCCGCTGGTGACAGGATGACACCTCTCTGATCACGGTGTCAGGCAGTCGAAGAGTGTCTCATTACTTGTTTAAAGCCCCTGCCAAAGCTGCATAGCCACATCCCGTAGGTGTGAAATTACATTTCTGCCCCTGAGATCCCCTCTACCGGGATACTCTGGAGAGGACAGCTAATGAAAAGGTCTTAGAGGGTGAGTAACAGCCGCTTCTTTCTCTCCTCTCCTGTATGGCCAGACGCTGATCTGTGTAAACCCCGACAACGAAAATAGCCCAGAAATCGCAGTCAAGGTGCTCAACTGTGACACTATTACCCAAGTAAAAGAGAAGATCCTCGACGCCGTGTACAAGAACATGCCCTGCTCCCAGCGACCACGAGCTAACGACATGGACCTAGGTGAGGTTCATCGAAACTCAGAATTCCACCAAGAGCCTTTGTAATGCTCCGATGACATTACATAAGTTGATCTCAAGAGTGGCATTGATGTTCTTGAGTCCCAACCATGTTATTGCAAAATATTGAGAAATCAAAAGAACAAGGAGTTTGACACCCATGGATGTGAGACCCTAGATAACATTTAACAAGCAAAATATTTTTTTTCTATTCACGACACAGAGTGGCGTCAGGGCAGAACAGCTCGTGTCGTACTTCAAGATGAAGATATAACCACCAAGATTGAGGGTGACTGGAAAAGACTCAACACGCTTCTCCACTATCAGGTGGGCAAAAAATAAGTCACATGAATGTAAAGTATGTACTCTAAAGTACTAACTTTGTTAGGTAGCTGCCAGGTGACCTTCGATGTATTTACTTTAAAATCATTTTAAGTCGTTGCTCATATGATTCATGAAGAATTCATGAAGGACAAAAAGCATTACTCAATTGTATTCATTGCATGCTGACATGTTATTCCTCTGAGCTAAACATAAGTAAAAAGTCAAATGTTCAGCTTTTTTTTGCGTAGGTCGGGAGCCTTGGATGAGGTTTTTTGTTTCTTTGTTGGCCATATTTTGATCTTGACTCACGAATCAAGAGCCAAATGCAGTCAAATGAGCTCAAACGGCAAGAACACGCTAACAGGAGAAGAAATTACTTTTTCTCATCTGGCAAATGCAGTTTTGCTCTTTCAATATTTATCTACCAGGAGAAGAAAATTAGGTTTTATATTTTAATGTATACTATATTATGCATTTATTTGCAAAAATGGAATACACCCAAGTCAACCTTCAAACTAATTTCATTGATATAATAATAATAATTATAATTTATTGTTTTGTTAATCCAATAAAAGACAAATTGGATGTAAATATTGCTGTCAATTAGTTACACATCGAAGCCGAGTATTAAAGTCAGGAATACTTGATTTGTGCCTTTCTTTTGGGGAGGTAGCCTAATGTACGCCTGGTAAAAAAATCAAATGTTTCCTACCTTTGACTGGCCTTCCAGGTGACAGACCGGTGCGTGGTGGCTTTGGTCCCAAGGCAGATGTCATCTTTCAACATTCCGTGCTCGGCCAGTTTTCCGAGGAGTATCAGTAGATATGGTCAGTACTGTAAAAGAAATACAAACACTATTTGTACAATATAAGGGTTTAAGTGGAATTTCTAGTCAAGCAGCTAAATGTCAAGGTTGGTCTGCTATACAAACAACAACATGAAACTGAGGAACGTATATGATTCAAAATCAATGAAGGGGCGCAACAACATGTCCAGCATGGCAGTCAAATCAAGAAATACCATCACTATGTTCACAGTACATTGTCAACCATTCAAAGTTTTACAAATGGGAAGGCACTATAGTCTTTGGGGAACAAAATGCCAACTGCCTATCAAACTCACATTTGACCCTATAGGCATGGACATCCCTTTCCGGTCCACACCCACCAGCCCCGACAGCCCCCATTCCCGTGTGCCAATGTTGACGCCAGATCTAGAAAGTGGGGTCAAAGTTTGGCACTTGGTGAAGAACCATGAGCACGGCGACCAGAAGGAAGGTGACCGAGGCAACAAAATGGTGTCAGAGATTTACCTTACAAGGCTTCTGGCGACAAAGGTAAGTGTCACAAATACTGGCGTTCACAATACACCTACTAATCATTTGCCTTTCATGCATTCATTCATTCATTCTCGGAGCTGCTTATCTTCACAAGGGTTGCTACAATAACAGGCAGTAGTGGGGTACACCCTGAATTGGTTGCCAGCCAATCGCAGGGCACTAGCAACTAACAGGAGACTTAAGAGGAAATAACAACCATGCAAGCACAAACTCATGACTATGAGGCAATGTTGTCTTCAGGGCACGCTGCAGAAATTTGTGGACGACCTGTTCGAGACACTCTTTAGCACAGTGTGCCGGGGCACCGCCCTACCGCTAGCCATCAAATACATGTTTGACTTTCTGGACGAGCAGGCTGACAAACACGGCATCTACGACACAGACGTCCGCCATACCTGGAAGAGCAACTGGTGAGTGGAGTGTTTTTCTGGAGTGAGCTTTCAATCAAATGTCTTTCGTCGAAGCAAAAGTATCAAAATCAGAAGTACCTCTTTGCTGCTGCACTACATAATGATACCGATGTTTACGTTTTAATTATCATTGTTTCCAGCCAATGATGTAGATTTTAAAACACGTTTACATCAACACGGTTCTGATCCTGGTTTGAACTGATCTATTCTACCATTACACTGTCGTTACATTCACTGCTATTTCACATTATACCTTTATTCTCAGCCTTCCCCTGCGCTTCTGGGTGAATGTGATCAAGAACCCGCAGTTTGTCTTTGACATTCACAAGAGCAGCATCACGGACGCCTGCTTGTCTGTGGTGGCCCAAACCTTCATGGATTCTTGCTCTACCTCTGAGCACCGTCTAGGCAAAGATTCACCCTCCACCAAGTTGCTCTACGCCAAGGACATACCGCACTACAAAAGCTGGGTGGAAAGGTAGAATGTTATGTTCCATATGTTGCCCAGCAGTTTGTAAATAAAAATAAAAATAGAAAATGATTCCAAGTTTCAAGGCATATAATTATGACATGCCTAAGGATCATTTGCATTCAACTGTTTCAATTTAAATTAATTAGTCCATGATATACTAAAAATACAACTGTTTACTACCATAGCTGTTAATGAAATGTTTTTTAAACAGGTGGCATATGGTCAAAATCTAAGGTTGCCAACACCTGGACCAGTCAATGCCCAAAATCAAATACAAAAAAAATAATAAAGAAAAAAAAAACGAAAAGGAAATGATTGCATTCTGACAAAACAGAACTCTGTCTAAAATAGCATTGACTCGATCTTATTCTCTCAAACTGTTATTCAATTTCCAATAGCAATACTCTTGAAACCGCTCCCACTTGAGGAAGTCTATTTGCGGTAACACATCAGAAAAGGAAATTGGTGATATTGATTAGAAAACAATCTCCATTCTGCAAAGGAAAACGAATACATTGGTTATATGCTGATACCAACCTATCCAATATCACTACATTTGAGTTATGTTTTGCGTTCTAAAACACCCCAGCGGGGTAAAGTCTTATATGATGTTTCTGATGAAAAAGGTGCACGTGGTTGGTTGACAGCAAAAGGTGCAAATAAAATGCAATTACACACACAAACCCACGTCAAAAAAACTGAAAACACCGATGAGTGGAGTTCCAATCATCCCACTCTAGCGCCTCCAATGTAAATCACCCACTGTGCAATGCTTTTAGTGCTTTGGCCTGATTTGATGGGGAAGATTGGTCATGTGTGATACATAATGTGTGTGTCTCCTCTTGCAGGTACTATGCTGACATTAACCGCCTGCCAGCCATCAGTGATCAGGACATGAATGCCTATCTGGCTGAGCAGGCACGCCTCCACTCCAGCGAGTTCAATGCGCTCAGTGCCCTCCATGAGATCTACAGCTACGTCAGCAAATACAGCCAGGAGGTGAGGACAAAAAACAATGACAATGGAGCTTGTTCACCATTATGTCATCTCTGCAACTTCACACACTGACCTTAAAGCTCAAACATAGTCCAACCTTGGTCAGTACACAAAGGCCATTGACACAGTTTGTCTTATATATAATCAACACTGACTTTACGATGGAATTAGCTTTGGTCGGTGATAAATTAGGGTGCATTTTGACCTGTTTACAAATTCGGGAATTCGGGAGTCAAATCCATTGTTAACCAAGGCGAAGCTGCATAGTGAAAACTACACACAGGTCAACATGGCATTGCCATTGTGAAGCTTTCAAAAGGAATGCTGCTGACTCAAATATGCCTAAATTATTTTCTTTCAGCCCCATTACACTAAATTTTCTCCAATGTCTGAGTCCCAGGTGAAATCAAATTGATTATCTCTGTAAGTAATCGAAATATTTTTGCTAAGATCTACTCCTACTTTGGCAAACCACAAAATTGTATTTATTGTCCAACGTTTTTCAACCCATTGTTTTTAGTACAAATTCAGAAGTAAAATGTTAAGGTGGCAGGACTATAAACAGCAAAAAGTCATCATTTATAAGCCCTACGATGTTTGTAATTCATGTTTAGTAAATCGCTGAAGTGTTTCTGGACTGTCTCCATGGTAGCTCAGCCAATTTACCAATCGGCAAAGCATCCGGTTGTCAATGCCCTGTTGCCTCCCTCAGCCATTGGCTGGACACAACACTGGCTGCAGGCATGTGTGCTCTCAGATAAGAGTTGGCAAATATTTTCAGTGTATTGAATTGAAAAATAAACAAATAAATAAAGCATCATTCAGGCCAAAATGGTAAAAACGATAACAGTGGCAGCTAAGGCAACTAACATTGTGTATGTGACATTCATGTGTGTTAGATCACGGAGGCGCTGGAGCAGGACGAGCAGGCCCAGAAGCAGAAGTTGGCATACAAAGTGGAGCAGATCATCTCAGCCTTGTCTGCCGAGAGCTGAAACACATGCCAACGTACATACGCACACACTCATGCACACATGCTGTACACGCAGACACACAATTTGAGCATATGCTGAGGTGGAAGAGGACAAGTAACGTGCGCACAGCAAGTGCACTCAAATGTGCACGCACCTCATATGTACGCCTGCACACAAACACACAGAGTTTACTGTATGCAGGGAGGCTTTCAAACTTTATGGACCTAATACAAATGACACGCACCAAGACGTGCATACATAAGAAAACACACGAATGGCAGATCATCCCAAAGCATGATGTTTGTATTCAATGCCATTGTTAAGTAACCTGCATTCATTGTATTGCGTGAACTGCTACACCCCGCAAATGAGCGGGGGTGCGCTTCTCGGTGGACCGCTCAAAGAGAGCATGCGGACAATTCATCACCAAAAGATAAAAAAAGAGGTGCTATTATGAGATGAAGGTACAAACGCTACGCGTCATAAGCTGGATTTAACGTTGCCAATAAGTATTTTGCCAACAGCAGGTTCACATTTTCTTAAATCAAATGTGGTCTTTAGTTTTTATCCCATTTTGTAGAAAACAACCTCTTACGTTGGTGAAGCAGCAATTTGTCACCGGCCAATGCCAAGGCACATATAGAAAAAAACATTCACATCAACACATCAACACGATGGAAAATGTGGTTTTCAAAAAACTCAAATGCATGTTTTTGGAATGCAGGAGGGAAAAAAATTGTAAAGGTTGGGTTCATACTTTTTTAAAAAACATCACTGGTTGATTTTCTCTGATCTAATAGTGTAATGCTGTCATTACCAATTAAGTTCATTAGAAAAAAACTCATGCGGTTGGGATTAGTTTATGTATTTATATCCTTTCAATAACACTAATATTGATGGTGTTAATGAGTGGGAAATGAACTTGTAAGTCAGGTGCATAAAACTCAAATGCGCGACTGCAGCTCAGAATGTATAGGGATCAAAGACAAGACGTACTGTTTAAACACTTAACAAAAAAATAAGGACAAAGAATTGAGCATTGTCCAAGATTTCAGCAAATCTCCTGAGGTACAAAAATAAGCAATTCTCCTGGTATATGTACCACACAGCCTCCCTTTCCTGCCTTAAGAAATCCCTTCCTAAGTACTGTTTGTTCAGTTATATTTTAGTTTCAGGTTCCATACATTTAAATTGTGTCAATGAATTATGTCTAGGGCAGCCAAGTGGATGAGTGGTTAGTGTGTCAACCTCATTGGGGGACCTGGGTTCAAATCCAGGTCAGTCCACCCACCTGTGTGGAGTTTGCATGTTCTCCCTGGGCCTTCGTGGGTTTCCCCCAGGAACTACGGTTTCCTCCCATATTCCAAAGACATGCTTGGTGATTGGACACTCTAAATTGCCCCTAGATGAGTGTGGATGTGTGAATGGTTGTTTGTCTCTTTGTGCCCTGTGATTGGCTGGCCACCAATTCAGCTTGGATAGGCTCGGGCATCCCCCCCCCCCCCCACCCCTTGGTTCCCCCCGACCCTAGTAAGGATAGAGCGCTCATGAGATGAGATAAGAATCACATGTAATGCTTTCAGGTTCAATACATTAAAATTTAGTCTTCATGAATTATGTGTAATGCTACTTAACAAGGCCATAGTAGAGATTCAAACCAAGAACCTTAAAAGCTGTGAGTAAAAAATGTCGACCAACAACAAAATGTATTCATGTATGCTTTTCTGCTTTGGTTCAGACCAGAGAACAAAGCCATAAGAGCCATTGTACTCTCAATATTCTCACAATGATATTTCACATTTATATTATCATAGGCTCCAGCACATAAATACATCTATTAAGACATTGTATAGTATGGTACAGAAAGTGCAGTATGAATAGGACATGTGACGTGATCTACAGAGCACTAATTCAGTCATTAGAAGATGAAGCGAGAATAAATTGCACTGAAGGAGGATGTGTCATCAACAATGGTAAAAGGCCCATTGTATAGGCTCTTTCCCTGTTTCATCAGTCATTGTTTACATTGTACTTGAAATGCACCAAGTGTCTCAGACAAGCACACCTGTCGCTCCCGGGAAGTAATTTGGAAAGACTAAGCCGAATGACGGGCCTGCTGTCCGGTTTCTCCGATAAAGCCACTTTAATAAAAGTGACGTGGACAATGGAGCTGGAGAATGTGATGCGATTTTTAATTTTGGAGTTGTATATGAAGTTTAGAGAGCTTGTGCCGGATCTAGGATGATGGCTGGCATGTGTGGTGGGCTCATTAGCCCTATTTTGTGAATTTGATGTTTTGCCACCTGACTGCACTTCACTCGCTTCACATTACGCCCTTCTCCAACTCTGTGTAATACCCTCTTTGATTTTGGACCTGACTGCTGTTGGTCTTTTTTGCTGCTGTATTTATAGAGTGCCATATAGAAACTTATCACGATGAAACTGTCGGTCCAAAGCCCATTTGGGATTTCGGTTTTGTTCATGACGCACCAAACTGTGACAATGGCTAACGTGTCTGTGTGCTTGATCACGCCTTTTCCTGTGGAGGACTTCTCTTTGTCTTTGTTGAAACCCCCTTCAGTTCACTACCAAAAGATAAGAAAAGCCTCCGATTCCTGTTAAATGTTGAAATATGACAAAGGACCCATGTGTTTCCATGTGTGATTTGATAAGTTATAAATGTGTTGTGCAATAAACTGTCATATGGTTTTTTTAACTATATATTATTGTATAAATATTGTATATAAAAAAACACTCCTATTTTGCAAGCAAAAGGTTCACTTTTTACTGTTGTTATACATTAAATTGAACAGCTGACGATACTCATGTTTGCCTGTTTTCTTTTGTACCGATAATTAATAATGAGACTTTGTGTGGCTCCAGTTTTTTTTTACCTAGGTCTACAATGTCTTCTGTGTCTGACTTGCTACTGCAATCAGGGAAATTTCCCAAATATGGGATGAAATAAAGTTCTAATCTAATCTAATCTATTTTAACCTCAAACTCATTATAAAAAGAACAACATACCATAAAACTGACATTGGAAATCTTCTCACCGCCTCTGATTTTTAGCCAGTCTCAAACCAATCTCGGTACTGACTGTCCTATTATTAAAAAAACTCAATGGCAAGCTGATTCACTTGGGGGGGTTATAATTGGGCGTTCATTGAAAAGGCACCACGTGACTGTCATATCTCTTACATGTCCACAAAGCCTTGCAATGACACTCTACTGACATGACGAGAGAATGAGTATGAGATATTGATGCCTTTGGTCTATAATGGGCACTGGGCACAATATTTTAGTTATGATAGGGTAGTAACTACTTAACCCATTCACTGTCATTAACAAATGTAAAAGTTTTAAGACAATGTTTTAAGACATGGAGTTAGATAGTGGAACAAACAGTAATTGTTTTCCAAAAGACAAGAAATACTGCTGCTGACTGGGATTTATTTTGATTACAAACACTTAAGACTGTGCTTAAGGTGTAGCAGTGTCACAACAGAAGAGCAAAGCTTGTAAAACAACAAAGAAATATGCTGTAGAAAATTATTAAATCCCATTGAATTGAAAAACGCCTGCAAGCTTCCTGGAAAAGAAAGGAATAATTTGTTGTACTCCAATTGTTGTGACAATATTTGGTGTGGCATGTGTGCAGCATGGAAGGACTCCTTTGCATTTGCTATAAGGAATTCATTATTTATGTTTATCCCTGAGGGCAAGCAGAGCAGTAGGGGGTGATTGGATGGTTTTGTGCGTATTCAGAACTCCAAACCTGTGTGGATGCAGCTCACGAGATGGAATTTGAATTTTGTGAGTATAAGCCTGCTCACAAAACTACACTATAATACAATACAAAACAAGGAGTGAAAATATGAATTTGACAGGTTGTTGACAATTATTAGCTGGTTCAATGATTGACAGTAGACTTGCATTTCTGCAACCAATTATTGAATCCTTTGCATTAAAATTCACATGTAAAAAATGATTATTTGATTTTATGCATAATGTATTGTAAAAGCTTGACATCGCAACTTTTATTGTGAGAACGGAGGTCTTTTGGAAAACTATGTCTGCAATGAAAGCATGTTTACAATTCAGTATTATTTCTCCTTGACAAGTGAGTTGCGTTTGGAATGTTGTTAGGATATATGGACATAAAAATAACGTAGCCCCAAATGTTTCCCCTATGTGATAAATTGTACGTAAAAGTCAGGTGCACTATTTATCCACCACCAGCAGAGAGAGCTAAAAAATCAGCATCAACAAGTTGATTAATACATTTGCTTTGTTTGCTTGAGCAGCGTTTTCGTAAATGGTCCTTGGGAATTGTGGACAATTCTGGACAACATGATCACTGTGTGTACAAAACAGGCACTGATAAAGACAACTTAAACTATGCAAACACACAGGGCCTAGGCCTTTTTTCATTTTGCCTCTCCTGTACAATCAAGCATTACTACATTCCCTGAAACGTTGCCCGTGCACATCCTGCAGGCTGCTGAGGTCTGCATGCATCAGCCTCCTGCCGTCCTAATTAAATATGCATGCAGCATTATCAGGCTGCACACGATCAAACAGGCAGTACGCCGAGTGAGTGTTTGTTCACGCCTAGGACAGGAGACAGATGTCCAAATCAAGAAACGCAAATCTCTAACGGATCTGCCGTACAACTCCCTCAGTGCTCACAAAGCTGACAATTTGCCCCGTTGGTTTTGTAAATTCATCAGTGATTGTGCTTCATCCTTCACATTTGCCTCGATACATCCTTTGGTCCAGTTCCATTAACAAAATATTTAGTGACGTCATTGTACATTGTCTGGCAAGGGAATTGTAATATTGCATACAGATGCTAGAAATCTAAACACTGTTGATTAAAGAATTCCATTAGGATGGAATGCATCTGTATGGTTGACTACTGCCATCCCGTGGATGAAAAAATTGCTAGTTTGAGGGTGGCTCCAGTTTGAAGCAAGAATGTTTACATTCTCAAGGAGCCCATCTGAGAGGCTGTGTGGCTGTGCCTGTTTTGCAGAGCCTTGTGGAGAGTCCCATAGGTCCTAAATACTGACATAGTCATGATTCACCATGATAAAAGGAACATTCACTCACAAAGTTTATGATGGCTTCACTTCCGTTCTCTGGCTTGCACATTAAAACGGTCATGAAGACATCACCGCTTGGACCAGACAGAGCGGTAATGGTATCCCCCCCAACCCCCCACCCACCCCCCAACACACACACACACTTTGCCCACCCACTTCCCAGATCCCCCCTCATTCCCTCTGGAAATCACTTCAAGAAAGGCACCCTATGAAGAAGCTAATCTAGGAACTCTACGAGATTTACAGCAAAAAATATGAAATTCATTTTTCAATTGTTTTTGCCTGAACAGAAAACAGATTAATAGGTTCAATTAAGCATTAATAAGAGCATTACAGTGGTACGTTATTGTTCTGGGTGGCCAAGTATTTTGCTTTCCACTGAAACATCGCAATGTGAGAGGGTGGCTGTTTTATATCTTTCAATGTAGATTGTCTGCCAGAAGCACTCGAATATTCCGCTTGCAGGTTATTGAGCAAACAATTGAGGAACCAAATAAAATAGTCAAGATTTATATGAGAAGAAAAAGGGCAAAGGAAACTGTATAAAGAGTAGGTACAATGCAGACAAAGTCATTTGGTGACATAAGCCATGAGTTTTTATCTCTTAAGATCGAAAGCCAGTCAGATGTTGTTGTGTGTTGTCTCTTCTACAATCTAGAATCTAGACAATTTGAGTGCTTCTATATGACCTTAAGAGTCTCTAATTGGATATCTCAAGTCCAAACAAAATTAAAACAATAATTCACTGCTGGAGCAATTGCACTTCTGCTTTACTGTGACGACCGAGAGAGTTTGAGGCATGCTTACACACTGTATTGATTTTAAGGAACACAAATTAATGGCCACTACGCATGTGATTCAGAAATGTGTGGCATTATTAGGCCAAGACTAGTGGGACTTGGACAGTCTCTAGTGGTATGCGAGAGAATCACTTTCTAAGTACTTTCAGAATTTGAATAGTCTAACTTTGTCTTTTTTGGCTGTAAATCTACAATGGCAACAAACTTAAAAGAGGAAATTGTATTTCATCCTGTTGTTTAAGATTGTATTGACAATAGTTACTCATAAAACCTATGAATCTGCTCCCATTTATTTATTCTCTAATTGAGAACAGAAGTGAACCCCAAAGAAATAGAGCCCCCTGCAACTGTTTATTTTTGAATCCCTACTGTCCATTGTAATTGTGTAGGCCAGACTTTCAATCTGCTCTGGACTTTTTCATCAAAAGCGCTTCTGTGGCATTTGACCGCATGGCCATGACTTCACTCCCCATGACCCTTGTGATGGTTCACTGGTTGGCATTCCATTTCACATTTTCAACCACTATCCTCTAAAGCCTGGGAGGACCCCAGGAAGACTTAGCACTCATTCATCATCGGCAAAGACCATATTCTAGTTCTGCTTTCAACACATGAAGTGTTATTCCTAATATATTTCAATTAGAATACAGAATTGTATCCAAAGAACACCATACCCACTGTGAAGCATGGGGTTGGAAACATGCTTTGGGTCTATTTTTCAGCAAAGGGACCAGGACGACTGATCTGCGTAAAGAAAAGAATGAATGGGGCCATGTATTGAGAGATTTTGAGTGAAAATCTCCTTCCACCAACAAGGATATTGAAGATAAGACGTGGCTGGGTCTTTCAGCATGACAATATCCCAAACACAGCCAGGGCAACAAAGATTTCAAGGCCCTGGAGTGGCCTACCGACTCTCCAGATCTCAACCCCATAGAAAATCTGTGGAGGGAGTTGAAAGTCCGTGTTGCCCACCTACAGCCCCAAAATGTCATTGCTCTAGAGGAGATATGCATGGAGGAATGGGCCAAAATACCAACAATAGTGTGTAAAAAGCTTGTGAAGAGTTACAGAAAACATTTGGCCTCCTTTGTTGTCAACAAATGTTACATAAAGTATTGAGATAAACTGTTGGTATTGGCCAAATACTTATTTTGCACCATGATGTGCAAATAAATTATTTAAAAATCAAACAATGTGATTTTCTGTTTTTTTTTTCATCCACATTCTGTCTTTCTTTCATGGTTGGGGTTTACCCATGTTGACAATTAGAAGCCTCTTTCATCATTTCAAGTAGGATAACTTGCAAAATTGGTGGTTGACTAAATACTTATTTGCCCCATTGTAGTAGTTCTTGGCAGAGAAAAAACATTGTACACTTCAGAACAAAAGAAGAGGTACGTGTGCGGCATAAAAACAAGCAGTGAAAGTCAAGGAGCAAGCAGGGGGAAAAAGTGACTAGACAACTTACAAAGGTTTAGATTCAGAGTTTTGGCTTCATGTGAACTGAAGTGCAAGCACAAGAGCTCAAATATTTCTCTCGAGACACTTCGTCATTTCATGAGTGCATTTAGTTCATTGTCTTATTATGTGTTTTACGTAACCATGAGGGGTCAACAATAAGATTGGGCTAACGTCCTCTTAAATTGTTACAACTCATCAAAATAAGTGCCACACAGATGCAGAGATCGCAGCTGGTCATAGAAAATGTACAGCAGGAAATTAGAAAAGAGGTTCCATGTTTGAAAACAGATGTATAGAAAAAGGTACTATGGACAAAAAAAAGTCTACACGGTTGTATTCACTATATGCATGTGGTCAACACTAACCATTGTGTATACTTAGGAAAATCCTTCGTGGGGTCGTGTTAAAACTGCACACTGGTTAGGTGACATAGCAATAAAGGCAATCTAATAATTTGGTTAGTCTAACTTAACATACTGACCATGTAAACACCTGACCAATTTCGTAAACTAAAGCATGTGTTTGGACCTCAAGATCTGGCCAGAATCTTCACAATTAGAAATTTTTCTCAATCCTAAAGTTAAGTTATATTTACTACAATCTGACAGGAGGCTGTAGTTTTTAAGAAACAAAGTAACTGCAACTATTAAGTAGGCAATAGACTAATTAAATGTTTTACTGGGGCGATATGACTGATGCTGTCCAGCTGCAGCTGCCATAATCGGCCGCTGCTTCCCTCTCACTCGGGTGGGGGTGGGTGGATGTCGAGCAAAGCTCTTCTAAGTCACGGTGAGAGGCCAATTGGCCGCTTGAAAACCCCACTGTTTGAGCTGGAGTTTGGGGTCTTGGTCTGCTGGGAGAAATGGAGGAGGGGTGGCAGAGGAAATGGGGAGATGGGACGTGGGGGTGACGGCCGGTGGTGTCCGATGTCACAACTGTTTTAAGACAAGATCCCCGTGGTCAGCTTTGACTAATTGTTGTCTAAAAGGGTGGGATATTTTTTAACAAGTCATTTAGCATACTTTCACCAGTGCTTCCAGATGTGTAAGACCATGAGAACTGAGAGACAAATTCTCAGTTCGCAGGAGCGGGTCAAGGAGGTGGGAGTTGGTGGTGGGCTTTCAAGGCCCTCTATGGAAGTGTGAACCATTTAAACGGATCCTGTGGTGTCTTCAATCGTGGTCCTCGGCCACCGATGATTGATGTCCTGTTAGAGGGCAGCTAGCTTCAGGCTACAGAAATGGATTAATAAGATTACCATAACACTGAGTTGCACCTTTGTTAGTAGTGTGATATTGTTCTCGGCAGTCCATCTCTATAACCCTGGAGTATTCCAGTCTTTTGTTAGCAGTCACCTTTCATTGTGTTCTGGATTACTGCCCCCATCAAGCGGGGTTTGCAGGTCAGACGCTCATTTTCTACACCAACAAACAAAAGAATGCCCAACTGTTGAGCAGTTACAATGTCTGTGTATGATAAACGTGATAGGTATTTGCAAATTGTGGTACGTTTTGGAAAGACACTGCATCCTAAAAAAAGAATCTATTCTCTTTCAGCACAACATCTGCCTTGATTCAAGTTGAGGGGTGTGGCCGTAAAGTAAGGGTTAAAGTCACCAGCAGGAAGACGGGTGCAGGGCAGGGCCTCAATGAGGGAGGGAAGGAGAGAGAGGGAGCAAGGGAGGGCTGTATAAAAGTGACAGAACACAAGTGGTGCTTTATCCATCCTGCTACCAGTAAGAGGAAAACTTTTGCTGAACCAGCTTTACTTCCACGTTTCCCTCCATTTTTGACCACAACAGTTGGACGCGTGCACATGGCAGCATCATCTCCACAGAGAACAGGCCCCCTCCTTATCATGCTGGCCTTGGTCTTTCTCCTTACCAGTTCATTTTTGATTGGTGAGTACAGCCTTTAAAAATGACTAAATGGAAGAAAATCGGAGAAAATAGTTGAGCTACAGCGAAAGCTGAGTGTGTGTGGTTGGCAAGGCGGGGGAAAGTTGGAGAAGTTGGAATGGACTTCCAGTTTGAATCCAGGTTTTTAACCCTACAATTTTATGCTGCCTGGAATGCAAACAAAAGATCTCATTCCTGATGTTGGATTACTGTAGAGTTTGCTAAGATTTGGAAAAGTGGTGGTTTTGGGATGTTTTTTCCCCTCCAAATGGGGCTTACCAAGGCAAACAAAGGGATCATTTGAGTTATCACTACAAGACAGACACATTTGAATCCACAATGATTATTTGAAAAATGAACAAATATTCAAGGCTTTTTTCAAAAGTTTGAACTCCTTTCACTATCAATGTTCCTGATTTTAAAAAAAACTCCCTTTTAGAATATAATTGGATGGAACATCAAGTTGTATGTTGAGACTTTCGTCAGCAATGAAAGTTGATTGATAGAGTTGAACTATTTGGAAAATTGGATGAAGCTCAACTGAAAAACTTACATAAATGTCGTTCCAGAAGGATGCACCACCATCTTAATTTATTTTCCTCTTCAGCATTTGAGGGTGATCTCATCAGAGATTTTGTTAAGTGCACACTGAATTTTGACCTATTAACTTTTTGTTCCTAACGCTGCTTCTATTGAGTCCAAATTCTCTGTCGAGCAACATTAATGTTTTCACAGAACCACCACCAAATAAGGAAATAAACACCTTAAGAATAATCAAACCCCTTTGAAAAGGGGTTGCCTCAACTCAGCTCCTGCCAGGTCATTTGATTAAACTCTAGTTCCTACTCATTAATCAAAAGAAGAGCTGGAGGGTTTTTTGCAAATAAAATGTGAGAAAGCCAAGTTTAAATCAGTTTAACTCCTACATACTTTATCACATTGGAGCTGAGACTCAACCGAAGCACTAAGTTGTGGTCTTAAATTAATCACACACTGAATGACTTAATTCAAAACGGGTGTCTTCCACTGCTCATGAGCTCATCCACGGGAAACAAATTGCTAAATAGACATTCTGGAACAGAAACATTTTGCTTTTGAGAGGAAATGTTTTAGTCTATATTAGTTTCACATGCAAAGAAACAGAATAATCTAAAAAGATGAATGCAACTAGGTATAAAACTTCATAAGCATGGCAAATCCCTAAGTCTTACCTTACTTTTGAACTAAATATATGCTTAGTGAGATGGATTAATAAACCCCACTGAATTGTCTAATCGACGGATTAGGCTAGTGCTGCAGCTTACATAAGCAAGAAAGGAGGGTACTAGTCAATGAATGAAATTTATGGACCTTAGAGAGTGCTATGGTTACCGTGACAAATGGTGAGGAGGAGATCTGGTACCATAATGGAGAGACTGCCGAGGGACAATAAAAACATTAAACAGGCTACTTCTTTAAAGAATGGGAATATAAGAAATGGAGATTTCCTATGTTTGGATGGACCACCTAACATATTCCACCAATGAACCACAACAGACTGTAATGTTTGTGTGCACTGTGAAGTGGTTTAGAGTGACTATTTAGCCCGGCTGCTTAACCAGCCCTAGGTAGGAGCTTGTAATTAGGTTGAAAATTGTTTGTGTAGCCACTATACGCAGATGCAGTCTAAGATCAATGTCAAAATACCAGCAATACAGAAATACATTGGGATTACAGTGAGGTACAGATTTTAATTTAGATTTTTCATTCATTCATTCTCTGAATTGCTTATCCTCACAAGGGTGAATGAAACCAGAGCTGCTTTTTTTCTGTTTTCTAACAGTCAAACCCCCACATCCTTTCAATAAGGTGTGGTATGTTAAAGCGTAACTAAAGACTCCTGCCTGTTATTTGGTTGACAAAGTCATCGTCTCAGTGTTAACAACAGCATTGGAATTAACACCATTCCTTATTAACTAATTTGTTGCCGTTGAAGTTGATACACATCCAAACCATTCGAATTGGGAGGGGCTGGCAATGATCATTCACTGGTAGATGACAATGTTAAATTCTTAAAACACAAAAAAAAGTTACAGACTCCTCATATGTAGCCCAAGTGCACTCATGTTGAGAGTCTTAATGGTTTGTTACAGTCAATGTCAAAACTGGATGCATTTCCTAGTGTTCGTTTTTCTGAAAATGTATTATATTTCAAGTTAATTCTGCACCAATCAATAAATAGCCTTAGGCATCAGACACATGCCTAAAATGTCTACCTACACACATTCAAACCAATGTGTACTGGATTGGGGGAGGCTGGGTTACAACAAGAACATGGCAATTGAAAGCAGATGTCACATTTCCTGATTGTGGCGCTCAAAAGCCGTCACAGCACTTTTGATAAGCAGCCCTCGGGGTCGGGTTGGTTGCAGATGGGTGTCACCGGGTGAACTACACGCCGGGCTTGATTGAAACCATGAAAGTTCGTTGTTTTCCTGCCAAGGGGAGAGAATCGGGTGGCTATCAATTGCTCTGACAGGAATGAAGGGGAAGACGATGATGGGTGGGGGGTTCAGCATAGTCAAGATACTGGGGTCAGTAGCTTGTTGTTTCACAGAGGGTAGAATTGCAGTGCGCCCATAACCCAGAGGTACGAAGCTTTGGTGTCAAATTCCTCAGTATACTCTTAACTCTCCAATCCAAGTTCATTTAGAGCATCCAGATATGAAATTACAAAGCAAAATAAGATTTACTACTTATTTGATAGCTATCATCTTGGAAATGATTGGGAAAGATGATACTTAAGATGCTCAGAAAAATCTATTGAGTCTTAAAGTTAAGTGAATCAAAAAGAGAGGCTTAGATGGAAAAGAAAAATCTCTTTGTTGAAAAAGAAGGAAGACTGAATGGCGTTGCAGAATGTTACGCCGATTAGAAAGGGCATCGCAGAACCTAATTGATGTCAGAACATTCACACAGCTTTTGATGCATAGAGAAACCATGTTGTCAATTTTGTTATATATATCTTCAATTGAAAAGGTCAAAGTTTTGACCACTTGTGACCCGCCCTGAAGCATGAAGCAGTGATTTTGAGCAACTATTTTAGGCCATCAGTCACATCTTTTAGCAGCGGTTAATACAAGACCCAGCATGGCCTCTGGACATAGTGTATAAAAACCATCAGTTCACAACATAGGGGTCTTTATTGAAATGGTCACAGTGGGTTACAATAGTTCCAGTGTTGACAATGTGATTTAAAATCACCAAGCAAATAGATTTTGGACACAACTGGCAAACCTAAATGGGCCTAGAAAAATAAGTGGCTTTGTTGCTATAAAATCAGCAAAACCTTCAGGAAGCTGTTAGTCCAATGAAGAATGCAAGTTACACATTATTTGGCACGAGGTAATGCAACGGGGAATAACCCATGTCTAAATGGGAAAAGAAAAAAGAAAGGCCAAGTTTTTGGTAGCTGTGGGAACCGTCCTGGCTTGGTCTTAATTTGGCCCGAGTAGTGAAATAAAGAACATGTGTAGAACAAGGAGATGGATATGGTGCTCCTCCAGAAATGTTGCACTCCCAAACGAAAGAGGTGTGTAACTCAGAAGATGCCTGGGATTAGCAGTGCGTGACTGGGAGAGGGCGAGCAGTCGGCAAGGGGTGTGAAGCCGTCAGGCTTCTAGCCCGCCACATTCCTTCATCCAGAGTCCCAAGAGATGGGGGAAGGAGTGGTGAAGGGGGTCTTCAGTATGGAATATATCCAGACCACAGCAGTCCAGTGAATTGCTGTCTTGTGGGAAAAGTGTTGAAGTCAACAAAAGGGGTCAAGGCTGTTTAGAACCATGATGTTACTGGAGGTTTGTTTGCTTTTGTACAATAGGACACAACTAGTGATCACAAAATGTTCATCCCAAGAAATGGCAGTGAGTTTGGGAGTCTCAAGAGCCACAGTCTTGTTTGAAGCAGAGTACGTTGGAAACTTCAAGGTAGCTCAAAATCCCTTCTGGGTTGCTCGTCAAACAAATTTGTCTGGAAGGCTGTCTCCCAAAGGGAATAATAAAACTACTCTGCTTTAAAAAAATAAAAAAATACATTCAACCTTATGACTACAGAGATGAACAAAAAACGAGAAGTTTCAGTTACATTCTGGGCCACATTTGACTCATTCATTTATAATAAGCACCCTACAACAAAGGGGGTGGTATTCATCAACTCAAATCTACCATCAAAATGTCAATATGGCAGCATGGTGATATTCGTCTCAAAAGTCACACAAACTTAAAACGTCAGACTTATATTTTGCAACATCACTAATGGCAGTTCTGCTCACCCAATAAAAGACAGGCCCACTACACCTCACTGGGATGGAGCAATCAGAGCTGAAAGAACACATTTTATCTTATAAGCACTCAGCTACTTGAGCGAGTCACGTTTGTATAACACAAATGCAAAATTTATGCACAGGCCGTTTTCAAATCTGTCCCTTTTTAGGTAAAATAAACTAGCAGGCCACCCAGAGACAGAAGGAGAATGGCAGCTGTAGACCTATAAAAGATAGACAATCAAGGTCAAGGCATGATCGTCCTCTCATGGATGTAATTGGCACAAGAGTACAACCCCTCCATTTGCAGTTGTCTAACTATGGTTAGCACCTGTGAGATCAATATCTTCCAAAATAACAGTCATGCCATGTAGAAGTTCCAATGGTGATAGAATTCATTTTAAATGATTCTTACCTGGCCTCTCAGTAAAATGGAAAAAGCATATATCGCCGTCAGTACCAGCAAAGGAATTAAAATCAACCTGCATATACTATACAGTAGTTTATGGAAGGGTTTGGTTACTCCTGACTAATTGTATTAGTTTCAGTCATCAATTTGTCTTTCATATGTTTAGCAACTGTTTTGAACAACCAAGGTTGTCATTTTTAATGGAGATTCAAATTAGAACACAAACTGCAATTTATATACATTTTTTTCAAGATTGCATATATCTATCAAAGTCCAAGGGTTGAAAAGTTCACACACCATTTTTTCACATGACATTGATTCATGCTCAAAAAGGCCTGTGTATGTTGCAAAATATAGAACGCACGTGCTCTCCAGAGCAGATCCGTACAATATAATGAGCAGCTGTCATGGACAGTTGCAAATACAAAGCATGCCAAAGGGCTAGATTCGTGGCCTTAACACCTGCTCTCATAAGACACGCAACATGGCACCTGCTTGTCACAATGATATACCTTGTAGGAGCAATGTAAGCAATGTGTCACATCAGTGAATATTATATTCTATAATGAGTAACCAATAGCACCTTAGAGTTTTCATTTTCTCAACATTTATCAAGGACCAACACCATAAAATGTCTGACAAATAGGACGGATAGGTATAATTAGGATTGTGAGCAAAAGCAAGCATGGAATAATTGGCTCATTGACCACGATTGAAGTGATTTCATGAAAAAAACTGCAGAGGACAGAAAACGTTTAATCCAATTAAACAGATTAAATTGTATAAATGTTTTCTGATGTTATATCTAATGCCTCGTGTTAATGAGATAATAGTACTAATGCAATCCTATTTCGGTCCCTAGAGATGTCCAGTATATCACTGGGATTTATGGCAAAAAAACACCATAAATCCAATAGCAAAGAATGCAGCCAGGTTTGTGACAGTTTAAATTTAAGTCAACATCTAACTGATAGCCGCATGTGAACAAAGCGGCAAATAATATGACAATTTACAGAGTGCAGGAAGCAGCAAAAATAACAGTGAGCGAGTGGGTGAGAGTGTAATGAGATCTGCAGAGTTGATGCATTATGGGAATGTTTGGAAAGTGAGGTAATGATGGCGGGGTTTTTGGCAGCACAGCACAAATCTGGGCAACAGGAATGCCTTGTTTTGGTTTGATCGCCGGACCCTCCTCGCTGCAATTTGACCTGTCACGCCAACAAAAGGCTTCAAGCACACTGCCAGCATGTTGTCATTAGGGGTGTGGTTCCAAAAAGATTCAACAAATGCAACGGAAATATCCAAAGTTAGAAATCAAACTCCATTTTAGCTTCCTAAGTTATGAGGGAAGGACTGGAAAATGACATAATGGCCATGTCATAACTCAAAACAGTTGGGAAAGTATATAATGGTGGTTTATCCCTGACCATTCAATCAAGGCATCCCCAACTAAGTAAGAAATTACTTCACAATCTAGTGCCAAATATACAATGAATGCAAATATCATCACACAAGTGTAGAATGCATTTTTCTTCCAGGTTAGGTTTGCCACGGAGAAAACCAAAAACTATCTTTATCGCACATAGAAGCAAATCAAGACTATACAGACCTACCGTTTGATTGACAGAAGCTGCACTTTATCTGCAGTGAAAAGCTTTTTTTTCTGGTAAAAAGCATGCCGCTGTAATAATAAATATTTTCACACTTTGGCATGAGTCCACAAGTTTTGCTTCTGGCATGTTCAGATTTTCCTGGGAAGCACTCAGCGTGTTTCTCAGTGGGAAGTTGGCTGGCAGGGTTATGTCGCCAAGAGAAAAGGTTTATTTGCAGAAGGCTCCAGTGGAGACGTTCTTTTTTTTTTTTACTACACTGCTGCCCATTGATTTAAGGTCTTTCTGGGAGATCCAACTCTCTCCTGGCTTTAAGAGCCAGTATTGTATCTTGCACACCAAGGAATGCAAAGCATCTCATGTAAAATCGCTTTACGGGTCTAATAACGAGATTTAGCAAATTAGTGTACATTAAAACAGACAGTTGTGCTGTTGTAACTCACCATCTCTACCCAGTACCATGTGAGTATTTAAAATTGATCTGGTATGTTCTAAATTATTCTTTACAGCAGGAGTTAGAGCACAAGATGACGTCACCACGGAAAAAGCTACTACAGCGGCGACAGTGGAACAGTTGGAAGGACACATGAGACCAATGACAACTCAAGCGCCTGGTAAATTGGAATTACACTCTGGGAACTCATCTCTCTAGACTAATTCAAGTGTGACCTAAGGTCTTAATGTGGGAAAACATAAGCATAATAAAATGTAAAGCAGTTTACATGCATAACTGCTACAAGTATGCATCAACAACCTCAAAAAGTAGGACCTAGTCCAATATATACAGCACTATATTTCAGTAAAAATGTCAAGATGTGAAGTAAATAATTATGCCTTTTTGCTTCTATTATAAAAACAGACATATTACTGGCTTTGACAGTGAAGTTGAAACATTTACAGGTTAATAAAATTAACTGAATTTTGTCTTCTAATAATAAATGGATGAAAGCAAAAGTCGTATAATTTGGAACTTAAACAATGGCGGCAGTTACAAATACACTGTCCTAAAAAAAATAGCATTTTCAGTCCACTATGCTACTTATTTAAGATTTAACAACCTTATATGAAGCTTTCATAGATTATGGCCTTAGTATGGGGTTGAACATTAGCATTTCTGAACTTTTTTCAATATCAATCTTCTCGTACATATATAATCACCTGGCTCTAACATAAGCACGGCCTCTACCTTTTCTGTTACATTCCCTCCTCAGGAACAAACAATCAACTCTTGGACGTTGTGATGGAAACTCTAAACACCAATGAACAGATTACACAGGCACCATCAATGGGACCAGAGAACAAGAGAGAAGACACACCCGTGTCCGACGAAGACAGCGCTGAAGGAGGACAAGTGATATTAGATGTCTCCGCAGATGAACCGCAAATCCAGGACCAACTGACTGCCGCACCACCTCCCCCGGTGAGAGGTGACGGCGCGAAAAACATTCCGGAGGTGAGATGTCACAACATCAATGTGAACTTCATAGGCAATAAGCCTTTGCTTGAGTTCCCACCTTTGTGCACCCAATAGGGTGATGTGGTATGTGTGGGAAAAGACGCAGTCCAGGATAAAAATGCTGTTAATCTGAAACTCACCCAGTCTTCCAATTGTGTAAGTAAAAGCAGTATATTTCATAAGCACCAACTATTTATCAATTCGACTGGCATATTTCATTTTGTTCAATTTACAGAAAAACACCAAAGTTAGGATTCAAAGCATTCTAGAAGAGTTGTGCGGCGAAGACTGCAAACTCGAGCTCTACCAGGAGGACAACACAGACCAGATACTTGTATCTGGACAGTACGTTGAAGGTCAGATTTGTGGATTTAATGATGATACATAATACATTTGTCTACTTTGGCTGATGCTCAATCTGAACAACAGTGGGAATGGGATTTATGACTTAGGGTGTGCCTCTCTTGTCTTGCAGATGACGTGAAAGGCATGGTCAACAAGTTCAACAATGACAACATCAAAGACAAGGTAAAGAAACCAACAAGAAAAGATCAACAACAAATCCACTTAATGCTCACATCGCTTTCTTTTATTTTGATGATCAGGCTGGTGTGAGAGAGGCTGTACCTCATTGGAGGAAGAACTCTAAACTAGTGCTGGTTTCCCTGCTACTGACTGGCCTGCTGCTGGCTGCTCTGTTGGTTGCCGGTTATTACTTTAAAAGCCACCGCAAAAATTCCAAAGGAGTTCGACTGGTGAGTAGATAAAAGGACAGTGACATTTTTAGAAAACATTGGAGACATGAAAACAGGAAACCAAGAAAAGTAACCTCAAAGTCTGTGAGGTTCCTCTTTAGGTCAAAATACCAAGACCCAAAAGGCACTGGACTTGATGCCTTGCCCAGGTCACTACTACTACTACTACTACTACTACTACTACTACTAGCACTGCACAATGGCGTCCTAATTTGAAAGTGGACTCACAAGCAATTGCACATTACCGTTCTACCAGGTGTTCTGCAGGGCAGATTTCTTAGAGAAACTAAATGTAATCAATTAAGAACAACGTGTGTCCAGCAACACATTTCAAACATTCATCACCAATATCGCAGACAAAAAAATATTACAATATTGAAAGTGCAAATGGATTGTGAATGACATTTATAACTCTCCTGTTGTCAGTTAAACACTAGCAAGGAGATGCTCAACTCAAACCTCCACCATTTAGGAATTTCTTTCCTTTTTAATATTACATCTTGCCATGAGGTGACACATGGTTTCAGTTTGTTTTTCTCACAAGCTCGCGACACCATCTTTTATAAAGAGTTACCACATGGGGTACGCCCATTGGACTATTTTGATGGAACTGCCTTTGTTCAAGGCCCCAGTGACTTCATTCTGCACAACTCCATCCCGAGTATCATGTATCATTGGCGGACGTCTGAACTCATAGAACCAGCCACTCCCCAAAAGTGAACGCCTTAATAAAGAGTTAGTGTAAGGACAGCATGTTAGATGACCTCCCAGTGGACATCATCCCTCTGAGTTCACACAGCTGAAAACCATAAACTTCATTAAGAAAGAATGCTTTTATTTGCTTTGGTACTTTGCCTACACTTGCAAATATATTCTCACTTCACACATTCTTGCCTGATTGAGTGTTCTATTTGAACAGGAAATTTAAACATGTTTCACTTGGTGAGCGGCTTTGCTGTGTGCTTTCCACAGGCTGAGTCTTACCAGGTGGATGAGGAGAACCAGGCCAATACCCTGGTGTCCGTCGCACCACTGCCTCAAGATCCTGTTGACAAACCCGCTGCTGCTAACGGAGAATCTCCACCAGAAAATGGGACCAATCCCGCCCCGACAACTAATGGCCACTCTGCGACCGGCCAGACACCGGTAGCAGACACAGAGATGTGAATCTTGACACCCCCTCATTTTGCCCTCTGACCTTCAACCACTGGTTTTATTCTACAAACAACCACCCTTTTTTGCCTTAAAGGCTTTTTCCATGCTTTGGAGAGAACAAAAGTCTTCCTTCTCTACTAACTCCACCAACTAGGACAATGACGACGTCAGTGAGGTTCATGACATTGATGACAATGCCTGTAATGTGAAAAGTTCCGTCTTTCAAGGGGAGCCTGTGTACGACGTATTTGGGACATAAACTGATCACTGTGGGCCTGCCTTGAATTTGCCTGCACACCCTACCTTTAGACTTGTAGAAAGTTAATTAAAAAATGTCAAATATGTTCCGTTGATCCTTAACATTAACCTTTTTTTTGTCATGAAAAGGTCTAATGGTGCCACATAGACCAGGCTTTATATTCTTGTACGAAGGTTTGATTTGAGATTCACTTAGATTTTTTTTGGTAGTTTTGTTTGTTGTCGTGGTACTTTCCGATCCCATTTTCTTTTCGCCCCGACCTGCTTGAAAGCTCATTAAAACAATCAAGTGTACTTATGGGCCTTCAGCCGATAATAAATGTCACTCAATATTTACTAGGATAAGACAAATTTGCTGCAGTTAAACAAACATTGTTGATAGAAAGATATTGCATCCCCGTAGCAAATGGCAAAAATGTATACTATAATGAAGTGGCATCACAATGAAAATATTCTTTGCAAAAAAACATGAACAAGTTAACCCCTTACAGCAGCCTTCAAGTCAAAATTAAATTGGTAAAAGTATTTTTGACCATTTGTGTTTGCATGATGACTTTCAATAAGACTTGTGTTGTTTTTTTAATTTTATTTTTTACTGACATGTATTGATCTGTTTCCACTTAGTCTGGCCAATTTCAAAATTGATTTTTTTGTTTCTGTTTGAGTGTGTTTGTTTGTTTTTGTTTTTTAATTCGTAATAAAGTGGAAAACCACAATAGTGTCAGTTGTTAACAAGTTACTTCATGTAAACTGCAGCCTTCCTGTGCGGATTTTAGTTTTTGCATTATGATATGATTTGCAGAATTTTACTCACCAGGACCATCCTGAATCCCCCAGTCAGTTTGCTTGAGCCATAGAAGCATTTTTCTGCAAGAAAATTATAATTTTATGCATGGCACCATTTTTACATGCTGCAAAATAGAAATAACACGTGGTCACATCTGTACAGAAAATAATTAAAAATCAACGCAAGTAATACAAAATATATATGCATGCATACTTCGAAGGGTAATTATTTAAATATTATTTGAATAGTTAGCAGTAAATAGTTGGCATCAAAGTTGAAAATATTTGACGCCAAACATTTGGACAACAAATGTCTATTTACGGTACTATTTAGAACTGGATTTATTTTTTTTCTCTCAAAATAACATTAATGGCGAACAATGAGGGAGCGATCAGTTTTCTCATGTATTTTGCTATTTGATATTGTTTGATTTCAAGGAAATTAAACAATAAAACTTACCTGAACCTGCTGAAAGTACGAGGCAGGAAATGAAAATGACATCATTACCTAGCCGGAACGTGCGCGGCGATGCACTGTGTTCACTTGGAAGTGATCCGACTCTTAGAATTCTAATAGAATGACGTACATAAAATGCAAGAGAAATTACCAAACTTTGGAGCCATGTAGTAAGTGTGTTGCCAAATGAGTCATAAATAAGTAAATAAAGTCGTTAATGCTAACCACCCCCAGAGTGGAAAAGGGGAGTACATACATGGTATAATATTATCAGTTAATTTACTATAATAAAGACCAATTTTGGTGAGTACACTGCCCTCTTCTGTGGAAAATAGGGCGTTGCATTAATACAGGCAGTAGCTGCAGGTAGATAATAAATGCGTAGGTTAGTATATAAAACAATATCCAGGTTTTGGAAGTTGTTGGATAGTTGTTAAAGACGGGGACGAATCAATGCAATGTGTTGTTATTTTCTGGCATTTAACTGACACTTTCCAGATGCAGATTTGTTTCTTCTCTGCAGACAAGAAGCCAGTCAATAATGGCGATATTTTTTATGTCATTTGAAATAGGAAAGAAAGCTGTGAGAAATAACAAAACAAAAAATATAATAAAACATATCTAATGTTCTGAAATATTGTCAATCAACGCGCCGTATTTAGCAAAGTAATACTAGTTTGTACCTCTATGTTTCAAACGTCCACTGACGTCACAAATGTCATTGTTGACATTTCCCGTCAGATTGCTTTAATAGTTATGTAAAAGCACTAGGGGACCGATCACGACCAAAGGAGGTGCTTTACGGTAAATCATGGCGCCAATCACCACGTGACTCGAGCGATGTTTGTAAACATGCGTCAGCCACATGTGATTCCGGTGATGACGCCTTGTTTCTCAGAGCTCCCTGCCAATCAGCGCCCGGGGGAGTGTCGGTGGGCGGAACCCTCGTCGCTTGCGCTATGGAAAATTGTTACTGTGGGATACGCCGCAGATAAACGTGCGCTCCCAGGGCCGACGGTGGCGGCAGAGGGGACGATGGGGGAAGGCCTAACCTGCGAGGGGTCGCCGGACGACCAGTGACATCCCACCGGCTTGGAAAGAAAACAACCTCGGCGCCTACCACGTACGTTTATTTCTGTTATTACAATACAAGAGCGTCATCGCGCTGCGTAACACCGCGTCGAGAATACCACTAAAAGTAGTTCCTATAGCTTGCGCGAAGTGCCCCCAATAAAAAAACCGACGCAGCTACAATTTGATTCCCCAAAACGTCATTTTAAATCCAAAATAACTCATTTTTAACACATCGACGCAACAAGAATGCCCACTGCGGGCCTTGAAACCAACAATGTTTTGCCTCGGACTTGACAACAGGTAAACGAAACTGCGTCAGAAGTGTTGAGGGTTGAGATCCAGTGGGAATTTCCACCGGGAAATATATAGCCACATCGCGTCAACTTGTGTGCGCGACTCGGCGTCACAAACTTGACTTGGGGCCCATTCGTGGAGGATGAGAGCGATGTAAACAAAACGCGTAATAGCAAAAAGCCTCGAAATATAGGAATAGGATGCTGCGCAAGAGATTGGGCAGTGCGTAATCAGCGGAACAAGATCGTTCGTCCATGTTACGCAGTTAACAATTGCACAACATTGACGAGTCAACACCATCCCCTTTTACTTCTTACAGCCCAATTAAAGCGGACACGCCATTTTTTAAATCTATAACATGTCTGATTATTTTAGGTATAAAGTCTTCGTTGGAGAGGGGAAGCGTCATAGGCGTGGCGTTTCAGGTGACAACAACATTTTGCTGCGTCATAAGCCGCCGAGAGTTCAACAATAATCTGGCTCCTTTTTAGTGCGCACTTGATATGATGAAATACGTTACAGCTGTGAAGCTCAGGGGGGCGCTGTCGAGTCGCCCCTCGCCTCTCTTCTCCTTACAGAAGGATGCTGGCATTCGATAGCATATGATAAATAAACAGATGGAGACAGAAGCGATGCAGATGATTCCATTCAAAGGGGATGAGTCAGTGGATGTGTTTGATGGGTTGGTGAATCATGTACTTTGGACGTTAGCAAGAGCACAATTCATTGGGGTATTTTTTATGCTAACACCCATGTATAAATACATTAAACGCGGTAAAATATGGGATGTTCAATGGAAAGTCAAAGGTGTCAAAATACAAGTTTAGTAACTTTCAGTGATCATGGCGGCTATGAAAAGAATGCGCTGAGATTGTTGATGTGTACGCAATGTTCCTAAAACAAAAGCAAACATAAAAGGACAAGCTAAATCAACTAAACTGTTGAACAGTGAGTGGTGTTAAGAAACTGATTGAGCTGAATGGCCAATTAAATCTTTGTATATCCCACAGGACTTGATACCAAAATTTACACAGGAGATGGACGGCCCCAGTCGGTAATGTTATGATATCATCCCCACTTTTGCCTATTGGGCTTGACACATTTAATTATCACTGTCAACTCTTCCAATTCAAATAAATGTGATGTGTATCACTGTCAATGGCAGTGAAACATGGTTATTCCCTGCCAGACCTCATTTTCAATGGATTCAACATATGTCACTATCAGCTAGCATTTGTAGCCATTGTTTTTTCCCCCGCATTATTTACACATTGACTGCGTTTGATTGATAAATATATCAATTAATCATATGGACTGGGAAGACATTTGAAATGGAAAAATATACCGTTTTCGCAGAGTTAATCCAACCTTTTTGACTGTGTGACATTATAGATCATGCGGACGATCACGGAAGACGTTCACTCACCTGCCGCTGACTTGTTGGAGAGTGCCAAGATGAATGTGCTTCTTCAAATCTCAGAGGTAAAAATGAAACCGTGCTCACTGTAACAAAAGACAAGCAAGAATGTGATTCATCCAAGACAACAACAGAAAATAATGAGGAGAAAAAATGCAGTCTTTTTTTGGGACCGGTGTACTTTTCGAGGCTGACCAATGCAACAAGTGACCCACTTTCAGGGATAAGGAAGCGTGACCTCAATAGTTATTTTGCCCTCTCACCGCCAAATTAAGAACAGGCCCACTCGCAGAAGTGTCGTGTCATCTTAGGCAGCAGCCCACAGCGATGAGGCTGTTATGATGTATCATTCTAATATGATACATATTTATGAATTTAAGAAAATACTGCCAATTATTTAGTGATTTAGGACTGAAACGGTTAAAGCCATCATCCTCGGGAAAATCTTGGGTAAATGACCAAAGATGGTAGGGTAGTAGGTGAGATATTCTAAAATGAAACCCAGATCTCACTCTACCATGATGATGATGATGGTATATTAATAGAAAAATGAGGCAGCGTTTGTTCATAGGTATCATTAGCAGCTGCCAAAATGGGCTAAAAACAGGAATGGAGCTGAAAGTGTCTCGTTGCCTGAGCTGTTTTTCCCCCTCAACCATAATTAGAGCTTGATCATTGTTGGCGAAAATATCAAGAGGAGAAAGCTCTTGGATCTTAAATTTGGGCGGCTTGGTGGTTGAGTGGTTAGCGCGCTGGCCTCACAGTGGGAGACTCGGGTTAAAATCTAGGTCGATCCACCTGTGTGGGTTTTCTCTGGGTACTCCAGTTTCCTCCCACATTCCAAAGACATACATGGTAGGCTGATTGGACACTCTAAATTGCCCCTATGTATGAGTGTGAATGGTTGTTTGACTCCTTGCTGCCCTGTGATTGGCTGGCTACCAATTCAGGGTGTCCACCGACTCTGGCCCGAAGTCAGCTGGGATAGGCTCCAGCACGCCCCATGATACTAGTGAGGATAAAGCGGAAAACATTTAAACTATAAAACATTGTCAAGTAGGTCTTTTTTTATATGTAATGTCAGACAAACACTTGATGGAAGAAATGCATCACTCTAGATTTGAGAGTTACAGATAAAGGTCATTCTAGCCTTAAGGATTTTTAAAGGGTAAAAGGGTCCCATGACAAAAGGAGGAACCCGCATTAAAGGTTCATTTTCTGAACATTTTAACATTAATCAGAGGATAATTTCAGTCTACTAATTGTAAAGCGCAACCTTTTTCAATACAGAAACACACATTCGTCTGATGAGTTTGCTTCTCTCACGCCTGATAAATTAGGACCTCTAATCTGTAAGAGGATTAGCCACCTACACTGTTTATGTGCACAAACCCATACACATAACCAGGCATTAGGTGTGCCAAGTAATTCGAATGTGACTCAATTCGTGACAATGCGTTTCATCCAATAGCTGTCCATCCAGATCATAGGGCACCTCAGCTAGGAATGGAGTTAACATTTAAGAACAAGAAGTGTGGCTGCTACTTTAAAAGAACAAACAAAATGACAGCAACTAGGAATAATATGATAACATTTGCTTTGGATGATGAAAAACAAAGAAGCGAACATTAGATTAATGATTCAATTTGTCCCGGAAGGACATTGAGGTTTTTTTTGGATTAAGTACTCTGTTATAGTCAGCGTGATCACAACAATCTGGCTTTTTCTGAAATGTAAAACAGCACTTTTGAATGAGGTTTCATGCAAATTTGGAAAAGGACACCCATGTGGAGTAGGTAGTACGTATATTCTATTCCTGAGCAAAGTTGGCTGTACTTTATCTCAGCGCAGTCGCACTTTAACTTTTGCAAGTCTTTTCTGAGCTACCGAGTCTGCTACTGAGCTTGAACATGGCCACAAAACCTCCCAAAAGGTTATCACAGGTCAAACCTCGCTAAAAATCAATATGAACAACCATTTTGTCTCCGACGTAATGCAATATCCCTTTTTACCACGAAGCCATCCAACCAATTCGGCATTAACGAAAACAGCGAAATGGAATATTGATGATATTTCCAAAATAATGGCTGTGCTCTCATTACACGGCTGTCAACAACGGAAGCCCATATTGACAGAACACCGGGAATGAAAGAACAAGCATCTGTCAACGCACACACAGAAAAGATTATTTAATTGGCTGCTATTTACGGGAATAGATGATCAATCCGTTCCGAAATGAAGAACTGCCAATGATTTCGATGAATTTAAAGACAGTAGTGATTTAAAATGTCCATTTGTGTTTGTTTTTCAGAAAAGCAGTTGTCGGGGGCCATTAACAGGTGGTAACCTCCCCAGGGTACCGATTTCAAATGGTGTTTTAGAGTCTAAAATCCCATCTAGCACCATTTGAAATCGGTGTTCTTGAGCAGGAACAATCTTCAAGAAGATACCAAGGATAAATTAGGCAAATTGTGAAGCCTCACCAAGGATGACCGTTTTCCTCTGGTGTTCAGAGTTGCCATCATGTCTAGCACCATTTGAAATCGGTTACAATGGGGAGGAGAGCTCGGCTTTGTGCTTCCTTGTAACGCCAGCAGGGAGCAGCTAAGTGCTAGAATTCATTCAGACTTGCACTTGACATAATGTGCTTGTTTACATTCTATTTTTTTAAACAGTTCAAATGGAAACATTGAATATTACTTCTGTTGTTTTTAAATGACCACTTTGAGCTTATTGTAAACAAAACCAAGTATGTTGAGGTTAATTTAAGTAAAAAAGTGTTGTTTAAGTAATTAAGTACAAAAAATAAGTCCGAGGTAAGTGGTATGCGTTTTTATTTATCACCTATATAAAGGGGGGATTTGTAAATTCTAATTTTTCCCATTTTTTTGTTATAAAATGAAGTTGAAAGTGATCCACAATAAATGCTAAAATGACTTATTTTGTTTATGCTCACTAAAAACATTAAACCAATGATTACCATCATTCACAACTTGTTGATTGATTCATTGTTGCTATATTTCTGGAGACATGTATTTTTAACAACCATGGAAAAATAACAAAAATAGGGAACAAGACATGAGTCAGAAATGAACATGAATCACTTTCTCCCCCGCAATTTAACTTCATCCACTTACACAAACAAATACAACCACCAATGCCACCTCATGCAGAAACTGCCCCCACCCCATTTAAATCAAAAGAAAAAAATCCTAGCAGGAGGTTGACGCCACATGTCGTTGCCATATCAACAGAAACCAGCTCTCAAAAGCCACATTACCCAGTCCATGTGAGTCACAGGGAGTTCCCCAATCAAGCGTGGCCAGGGAAATGTTAGTCAGACTTTTCCCTAAAATACGCATGGTCGTTCGTCTTACCTGACACATTGACTGATGTCCGTCCTCACTGCGAGAACTGTAATCACAGGCAGCCCTATAAATTAAAAAAAAAAGGTTAAAAAAACTTTACTAATCCTAAACTTGTCCCAAGACCTCCAGTAGCAGAGATTTGTTCAAGTTTTTCCTCTTGTATTT
This sequence comes from Stigmatopora nigra, assembly GCF_051989575.1. Taxonomy (NCBI): domain Eukaryota; kingdom Metazoa; phylum Chordata; class Actinopteri; order Syngnathiformes; family Syngnathidae; genus Stigmatopora; species Stigmatopora nigra. Next base: position 11,841,503 of record NC_135517.1, on the reverse strand, counting down.
GACCTTTACAGCTTGTAACTTGTTGTGTCTTCAACCTAGACATCTAGTCTACGCGATGGAATTCCGTTTTGTTTACCTTTTGTCAAAACGTATCATTTCAGTGTTTGCTCGTGAATGCTCTTCGTCTTATGTCACGGTATCAGGTGCCTGTGAGTCAAGGTAAACATAAAGTACATCAGTGCATTTTTTTTTTTTTTAGGACACCCTCCCACTGGGAAGCACCCTCCTATTAATAAGAATCAATTGTCAGATTTTCTTTCCAATTAAAACAAAAACATCAACTCAAGAGTGGGCTAATGACATGAGTAAAGAATTTCTCCTATGTCCATTTTTGTTATTAATTCCCATTTTTCAGGTTTGTTAACAACAGTCTTTTATGCAAAAATTCAAACATGTTTTACTTTTGAGTTTATAGCACCTGAAATTACCATCATTCACTCCAATTGAATTCCTGTAAAAATGACAGAATAATAGGCCTTTTCAATTTCCTGTTGAGAAAACAGGATGCAGAATGGAAGTAAAAAAAAAAGGAAAAAAGGGTCAGTTGAAGCGTCATTATTCCATTACTGATTTACAGTCACTGTCATTGCGTGTTGACTTTTAAAGAATCACACTTTACAGCCACACCCTAATAAATCATTTTGGGCTGCCATGTTTTCCAAACATTTATAGAAAGAAGAATAACTCCCATATTCAGACTTTCATTGGCTGCGTTAATGGGCAAGATTAATTTTTCCCATTTTTTTTTGACATTTGCATATCTGTAAATCAATCCGTGAATTTCCGTGATTATTTAGTTTTGCTGAGATTGTGCACAAGACACAATCCCAGTGACGATCCTTGTTCTTCCCAATACTATCATTGTGTAACATTTCCAATTCAGTTCTTTTTTTGGATCTATGAGTTGTCTGTGTTGAATGTCTTCATTTAAGCCAACAGCCAGGAGCTGTGAAATGTGTCCAAACTTGTGTTAGGGTGGGGACAGCGACTCACCGATGAAAAGCCAGTGACGTAAAAAAGAGGAAGACACCCCCCTTGATACCGGGCGGAGGAAACACCTTCTTTTGGTCAATCACAATCAATTCATGTTCGCACTTGCAGTGCAGCAATCACATCGAGACAACCATTCTCTTCATCCAAACGAGAATTCCATGTATGGTTTTCCTTTTTCTTCTTTTCTTTTTTTTTGTAAGTAGTTCAATCATTTCCCTAATGGGTCACATCACTATGTGGTCCCAGCGGTGCAAGAACTGCACATAAAACACAGTTTGTGCAAGCCAGCTGGTCTTCTGCGGCAAGCAAACTGCTTTTTAGTGGTGTCCTTTTAATTGCAGCTTAAAATGACTTGTTGAAAAATATGAGTCGCTTTTTCCCCCAAAAAGTTTCCAACATATCACCACCACCCCTCCTTTGGGTGGGGTTACTGTATGTTTCTTAGTTTCAGTATGAAAACATCCCCAAATGCCTCTTGTGTAACACACAAATGAGTGCATATTCTGTCAATGAAGACCTTTTCTATCAATTTGCCAAAAAGGGAAAAAATATGCACTGGTTTAACATAAAACCAGATCTGGAACGTACTTAAAGGTAAAAGGCTTCAGACTATTGTGCATGTATTTGCAATCAGGCATTGAGAAGCTTGAAAATGCTCAACTTGGAATGTAATAGAACCTTATGGATTGGATGTGTGACTCCATTGGTGGCAGCCAATGAGTTAGGCACTCCAATATTTTAGTATTGCACATAAAATATGCAGAAGGTAGCTGGCGTTCTGCATTCCTCAGCATGAAAGTTCTTCATTATCCGTCATGGCCAAGTAAAGGAGGGGGGCTCACAATGAGGGGCAGGAACGTGCACGGCAAAGAATGCAGCTGATTGTGTCTTTTATCAGCCGCCACCACCGTTGGAGTCAACAAACTGAACCACATTGTGGAGAGAATCGTCCGCACCCACTTTCTCACACTAAACACATCAGTCTACTCATTGAAAAAGGTCTGTTTAAGTTATAAATATACAAAAACAAAATAAAAATGACTTGGCAGTAAATAATTACAACTTTGAGGCAAACAAAGTTAAAAAAAAGTGCTTGATCAGTGGACATTCCTTGGAAACCACATTGATATAAAAGAATGATCTGCTTTTGAAGTGCAATATTAGTATTTAAATTCCCCTTTGCCCTTTCTTCCCTTCAGAGGAACTGTTCCAGTGTGATGGCATGTCCTTCCTGGCTTCCCAGATGCTTGTCAGCTGATTTGAATTCTTCTAACTAGAGGGCAGACAATAACAATAACAAATATTGAGAATTCCTCGTCTGCTACTGGAATTGATTAATACACTATGCATAGTTTCACCCTTGGGAACATAATCTGACATCTGATACCTTTTAGTGAGGCGGGCCTCCTACGCATTTTGGAAGATAAACAATTTGGGCTTCAGTTCTTCACTGGTGTTATACGAGCTAAAAAAAAGAAAATACGATAACACACTTGCTCCATTGGAAAGTGTAGTAATATAGCAAATATACATATACATATATACACGCACAAGATACACATGCATAGACACACAATACACGCGTATACACACGATACACATACACACATGCACACACATGAATATTTACACACATATATATATATATATATATATACATATATATATATATATATATATATATATATATATATATATATATATATATATATATATATATATATATATATATATATATATATATATATATATATATATATATATATATATATATATATATATATATATATATATATATATATATATATATATATATATATATATATATATATATATATATATATATATATATATATATATATATATACATATATATATATACATATACATATACACACACATACATAGACAAACTCATATGTAAGTAAATGTAACATACCCTTTCCTTTTGAAGAAATGCCTATGCAGACAGATCGCCCCAATGGATCCAACTGTATACAAGCACAAGTTTTATTTTTCTCAAATCTTACTAAGGGTGTCAGATAATGAGTAGGTTACCTATAGATAGGAACACCACGCCCACTATAACGAGAAGATAATCTGAAAGACAAATGCAGCACATGAAAACAATGTGTGAGATGTAAACATTCAACGTATTGGGACTCAACTCACCAAAGTCCTTGTTGCGATGTCTGGCCTTGTCATGTATTTCTGCAAACAACGGTTGAACAAAACATGTATTCATTCATTCATTTTTCTGAACCGCACTAGGATCGTGGGGGGTGCTAGAGCCCATCCCAGCTGACTTCAGAAGAATTTGAAGTACTTCAGTATTGTGATATATTGTCAGTATTTTGGAATTCCCTATTATTATATAGCATAGTGGGTGAATGCAGGAAAAAGACTTCCATGGTATTAACTAGCATCTAAAAAAAATGTGTGTGCGTTTAGTACCTTGACGCATGGTGACTTCTGGATGGTGCGTGATAATTTTATCTTTGGGAGCTGCTGCCTCTGTGCTTGATGGGCTTGATGTGCTTGCTGTGCTCGTTGGAGAGGCTGACGTCGAAATATCTGGCAATCGTAGAATATTTATAATGTCACTGCTTTGGATTAACATAATTTGTAAATGTTTTTATTTCTTTATTTATTTATTTGTTTAACTTTTGCAATGATCTTTTGTCAAAATAAACCAAGTCAGTTCCAGTGCACACATTTAACTAATACACTACCACTGGAAAAAAAATATAGGGAAATGTGTAATGTTTATGCTTGTTCAATTTGCTCATATTATGGTCACTCTCGTTCCTGCCCTCTACAGGACTGGAGCAGAGCAATATGTACAAAATTGCCATACCTTTGCATTCAGGAGGCGGGGAATCATATCCACCCGTCTCGCTGCATTGGATGGTGGCGTTTCCGGTGAGCACGTAGCCTTTGTCACATTGATACTTGACGCTCTCGCCATAGGTTGGTGGGTCAGATGAAGCCCAGAAATGCATCCCGTTATCCACATTTAAAGGCAACTTGCACTTCCTAACTGATGAATGACAAAAGAAAAAAACAGCTGCTGATGAAAATGACAAGATACTAAAAATGATGTATTTTTGAGTCAAATAAGCAGATAAGAGATAAAGTGGAGAGACTTACTGAGACACTGGCTTTTTCCCACCCACCCATTTCTGTAGCACTGCCAGTAGCTGGTACCCCTCATTTGATAACTGTGAAAACATAAAAAAAAGAAGTGTGTCTGGATTGGAATATATCAAGATTCCATGTGACTTTGTTCATTCAGATTTTCATGAAAGAATCCTACTCAAGTAGGATTCATAGGATTTGTCAGTTAATGTATTTTCGGGGATCCCAAAGTGGAATATTTTCTGTTACATATATTATATTGATTGGGTGAGTTTGAATTGATCAAAAATCAAAACATCACTTATGATCATCATCTTTTAGATTTCCTGTTTTGAATTAAAAGCTTAAAATATCTTAATAAAATAATTATCAAAACATTGCTTGGTATTTTTTTATCACTATACGGGCAACTATAACCTACGTTGTGTCTATATTCTACTATATCAAATAATGTGAGACTGTCATATTTAAAAATGTTGTATCGATTTGATTAAAAATACAGAGATATTTGTCCTCCCCATGTTAACTTACCCTTTCTCGCAGGTGACTTTCGCAACGTCGCCAAAGAGGGTTCCACCAGTGGTGTTAAAGATCATGTTAGGTCGAGGTCGTGGGACTTCACAGTTGAATTCTAGGGTTAAAAAAAAAAAAAAAACAAGGCTGAGTTACTTGTCGAAAAGTCTAATCACTCGTCTTACATTTGTCACTCACTTTCGCAGATGATTTCAATTGGAGTCCAACTGCCATTTTTGCAAAATATGGCATCCGAACTTGGTCTTTTTACAAGACCAATACGACACACTAAGGTGACATTGGTACCTTCTGGAAATTGATTCATCAAGTACACCTCCTCAGCCAACACAGACGTGTTCCCTCTCTGAGGCCTGGGACACTCGGCTAGATGAAAAACAGGCCAGATAGCAAGAAGACATGAATACATGGTACGAATGACTCTAGGAATGATTGGAGGGGAAAAAAAATCTTGAGTTTATTAAACCAAGGAGGGGAACATTTGGGAGAATCTTTTGGAACAGACGCACTGTTGTGGTACCACGAGGATCTGCGCTCTCATCTATTTACAATAAAGGAGTGGATGAAGGGCGGGCGGTCTTGTGGATTTTGATTTGGGAAGAAGGTTTTGTCTGGTTGTTTATGGGCAAACTGTTACCTCAGTGAATGGCCTTGATGGCTAAATACAATGTTATTTTAAGAAAATAAATACCTTGTTATTGAAGACTAGGAAGATTAGGTTTTTATATGTAAAATTGTATTGTGTGTTTTCATTAGCATTTATTCGTTTCATACATTTATTGAAATATTAAAAATATATAAAAAAGACAAATAATTATAATTAAAATAAGTTGTTAATTAAATAATAATAATTTCGATGTACTTCTTTTGTAGTTAGGTTTTGTTCTTAATTAGTACAAATAATCACTTGCTATCTAAAATGTAATGATTTGTATTGTGATATTATATTACAAAGTGTTTGTTGTAACTTAAAGGTTATTTATTTTCAAAGTCGCAGCTATGAACTGCGATGCGCGCTTTGACCATTGTAGTCTGATTGTGATGATTGTAATATATTTTTTTACAGCACAAACCAGCAAAAAACCAAACCACACACAAAAAAAGACATTTCCCCTAAATTATTATTTTCATTATTATTATTATTTTCATTTTGAACCAATAAGACCCTGGCTTTACCTAAACCTCTGTATAATATTTTCCAATATCATCTTTACAATTTTAAAACAATAAAGATCAGAATATGACACCCTCAAATTACCATAATAATTAAATGACCTACCTGCTTTTTTACAGGTGTTGTCTTGTTTCACTTTTTTAATTTGTCAAATGAAAAATAAAATTATTTTTCTATGGGCTCTATTGCTTCTTGATCCTTTTATAAAAATGTAGTTATACACTAATATAGCATTCTGCACATCATAGAAAACATTGAACAATATAATATTTTTCTCTTACCTTCTGATCTCCAAACTAAAGTGTAGGAACAGAAGAAGAAAAGAAGAGATGAGATATTCATGTGTGTTCCATTTGCCAGTCCAAAAATCAGCTTCATGATTGCTAGTAATCGAGGCATGCAATATTCACACTGCAACTTATCCAGCCGGCGAATCAGACAGAGATGCTTGCTCCACGCTCAAGTCCTCCCTAATAAAGGGAGGCGATTCTTTTACCTCAAAGGGACAGGAAGCATGCAAACTCTGCTTTCAAAATAAACCAAAAGGATAAACAGAAGATCATAGTATATGAGCTGTTGTTTTGATCATATTAAAAAAGAATAAAGTGGCTCAGAAAATCAAGAAATACTATTCAATATTGCATATTTACAAAGACATTTGACAGTGACATCAGGAATTAATAAAAATCTATATAATAAAACAGGTTTCCAAAATAAGGCCTGCAGCAAATGATAAAAATATAATTAAATATGTATATACTGTGTTGCACTTCTGATCTACAACATTAGTCACACCAGTCCCCCTCCATTATCTTTACAGGGTAATATTATTCTGGTCAGTCCCACCCAATAAAGATAGTGTTAATCCATGTATGTAGTCTTTTTTTAAACAGAATTGAAACTCAAAATGAATCCAATCCAAATCCAAAGCAGATTTGACACACTGGAAAAACAATTTTAAATAAACATTTGTAATTTAAAAATCTATACATATACACTTCTATAATGTTTCCTCTTGTTTCGGATGTGATTGAAAATGTACTTTTTAATGTCTTGCATACAAAGACTCAATATTGTTGGTCCACCTTTGAATGGTAAACACCAACTAAATCATTTGTCCGTTTCTCATGTGCATGATTAAATTGGTCATGGTGTCTGTTTACAATCATCTGCGATGGTCCAAATTTCACAATCTTTGGTACTAACACAATCCAAAAACTCAGTTTTACTGTATATACTGTATATTCCAGGCAGGAAGTACTTTGACTAAAAGATTTGTACTTGACTTTTCTAAAACCCTAAACAATAGAAATGAAAATACTTTTTTGTGTTTTTTCCCTCTCTTGCATAAGACTTTGCCTTGCATTTGAATTATGGTTAAGAATCTCGGCAGTAAAAACAGATCCCCCTTTCTTGTTTTTACAGGCTTGCATCTGACGCAAGAAAAATGGGTGTGGCCAATGGTGGAAATCATAAAGGGTATTCCTCCTTTGAATAATAAGGCAGGGAAGCCCTTGTTATTCTATACTTGTAATTCAGGATTACACGCATGAACCCCATCATAAAGAGGTCTGCTGAAGAAGTTTGAAAGGATGACAATGGCATTGTTCCGACAGTTATAAGTTTGGGTTATTGTCATGGATACATTCCACAACTGTCAGCAAGAATGGGGCCGGGCCTAATCGGCCAGATGCAGTCTGGTGTGAATTCCAAAGGGAGGTTCTCTACGTCACATCTTATTGTTGACACTTAGGAGACAAGCAACCATGCACGGTATCTCCCTGGCAACAGGGGATCGCATGCTTTGGGGTTGAAGACTCATTTGGAAAATTGAAGGCAAGATTTTTTAGGGGATAGGTTAGAATTTGATTTCATCCCGTATTCGGGAAAATTTCTTGGTCGCAGTAGCAAGACAGACACAAGACACAGAAGACATTGTAGACCTAGGTAAAAAAACTGGAGCCACACAAAGGAGGTCCACAAAGTGGGGGGCCTTCTGCAGACTGAGACTGAGGTTAATCGGGTTAATCGATTCCAAGCAATTAATTGGGGGAACAAAATGGCATAGCAACTGGCATATTTGGCTTACAGTATATAAAAAAGCAGGTGTGAATCTTGAATGTTGCTTCATTTAGCGCAGTATAATTATACTCAAATCTTTGAAATTGTATGTCCAATAGAATTAGGTTTATGATACAGTGGTTGTAAAAAGTCTTAACACACCCCTGTTGATTAATTCCAGGTTTTTTTTTGTTAAATCTTTAACAGTTGTGATGTAAAATAACCTCAAATCTTGGAGTTCCACAAGTTTGCATACCTGCCATAGGAATTAAGGTTTTTTTCTCCCCTCAGATGAAACCTGCAACCATTTAAAGAGGCTCTGGTTAACCCCAAATAACATTCGACATTTCTGGGGATTAAGTGATTTTTAAAAGGTAAACATTCCACCAAAGGCATTTAACCTGGTTACCGACATTCCAAAAAGTTAATGCACACAGATGTTGGATTTGAAAATGGAAAACAGAAAATGAGTGGCAGGGTCTTTTGAGAGCGTTTGCTTGCCACATGTTTAGGGGGGGGTCAAACGTTTAGCTTGTGAAAAATGGCTTCTCATTTTCTGTTTCCATCCTATACCCGAATAAAAAAGGCTTCTGACTTACCGTGGAAAAAATTGTTCTACCTCACTCTACGATGAATACAACCAATAATAGCTTGGTAAGGCTACTCCTCCATGTGGTGCAAAAGATGAACTACAAAAATATTACTTGTATACATATTTCATACTAGGTTTATGCAGTTTAGGAAATATTTTGACCATTGGAATGTTCGACTCTGACCACAATTTTCTAAACGATGTGCAGTTTCATAAAACTGCACTTGAGTAGTCATTGTTAAGAACACAAAGTGACCATTCAAGCGTCTCATTTTCTACTATGTACAGATATGAATGAATGAATGAATGTGTTTCCGAGAACAAAGGTTCTTCTCTTCAAAATCGTGTCAGCTATATATTAAAGTGTGTAAAATTGCACATCCATTGGGGAAATCCCAACTCTACAACTCCAACATAGTAATAGTACTTTTAAAGAAAGCAAAATTAATGTTTAGCCTTGTATTGCATAGACCAATGAAAAGTTAATGAGCCACATCAGTGCTCTAAACTAATTTGATTTGATCTACAAGGCGAAAAGAAACACCCATCCCACATTGGCATTGGAAAAAGTGAGTTACCATGACAACAGGCTTGCCTTTCACAGAGGTTAATGAATTTTTTTTCTTAATAGACGCAAATAACGTCAGTCTAAAGGCTGTCTTCAGTAAAACTTTATTATTCAGTGCATGAACAGAACACCATGTCAAGATCCTTTTTTGAAATATCATTTCAAGCTCATTGGCTGCCAGTGACCATAATAGAATGGATGTCTTTCTCTCTATCTCTCTGTCAATGGCAGCAAACAAGTCAAATATGCTCTTCCCTATTTTTACATAAAAAAATAATGGGGCAATTTCATGAATAGACCTCTTTTTTTTCTATTCCTCTGATCGAGAGGTGAGCGAATATTTAGAAAGGTGCTGTACAATGTACAAACATTTACATCTACGTTTCCTACGCCATGTAGAAGAGAAGCACACAGATTGTTTTTCCTACCAAAGCGATGCAAGGCCACAGCATGATACAAGGATGAGAAAATAAGAGCAAGCGGATAAACAAAATTAAGTGTTTTGTAAGCAGACTGCCCTTTTGCTAGATACTATATTGCACAAAAACGAACTCCAACGTCCTTTCCATCTGGTATTTGCTACAACGCTGAAATTCCCTGAGCCTGAATTGTCGCCATAGTTGACGTGGAGCCGCTTTGACAAAAAAAACGTGAGAAGAATATTAACTTTGGAGTCAAGGACTCTCAGAGAAAATAGAAAAATGAAACATCTAGAACGCATTCAGACTATGTTGAGTTTTAATTCATCTATTTAACAATAAAATATAAATTCTGGTTGAATAAATCTTAAATATAATGTCTTCATTACAGTTCACTTTTGCTTAAACAAAGGACTCAACTCGTTAAGTGTGTTAAGTTAAGAATAATTTATGGAGTGCTGTATTGCACTGCATCCATTTCATAAATAAATCTCATTTAAATACTTCAGAATTGTGCACAATTGCGCAAAAATATTTACTCTTACAGTGCCTTTGACTCTAATAGACGTCCAATCAGATGCCAGCAGTATGTGGCTCTTTTCATTCTTATACTGTGAATTCAAACTAGTTTCTCACTAGAGAGACGTTCAATCCATCTGGACTGTCTCCCATGTCCATATAGATTGGACATCTAGTATTTCAGTCAATAGCAGCCATGTAACTAAAATTTCAATAACCATTAATAGATGACTTGATGAGGCCGCATTAACAAAATGTTAAACACCGAATAATAACACACAGGAATCTCAAAACGTGAGACAAACATTCAAAGCAGTTCTGCGTCAACGCGCGTCTCTTAAAGCTGAAGCAGACGGCCAGAATAAATCGCCGCACAGATGGGGGAAATATGCCAAGTAGTCAAAAAACAGCACATTCCCATCATTCTATTATCTCTATTACCTCTAATATCTCATCAGTAGGGAGCGGCATGACTTACAACTCATACATAGATTGGCATCTTCACCGTAACACGTAATATAATCGCATTGGCAACAAATAACACATTAAATATCTGCAGTTTGTTATGCTACAGGTGGGATAAATGCTGTGCAGTGGAGTTAAGTAGATTCCGTTTTTTTTTTTGCAAAACATGACATGACATTCATAGATAGATTTATATATCTATATATAAATATCTATTAAAATTCACAAGGAGACATGATTGAAGAAACTAAAAACGTTGAATACGGCGGTTTTTATGTGTGACCTCTAAGTGTCAAGACGTACAAAGTTTTCGACGCGAAAGAACACAGGATGCCGCCAAAATGGCTCTAGTAAAAACATGTATTGGCTACATGTGCACGCAGGAGGAGTCCTGGGTTTGACACTGCCCCCATTCCCCCCGTTTGCAATTTTCCGGTTTTATTACTATATGTTTCATTTGTGAGCTGTTCAATTTGACTCAGGTGCTTCTCGAAAAGTGTCATAATAAACTATGACACCTTCCAAAGGCAATGTATATATATATATATATATATATATATATATTGTTTTGGTGATGATGATCGAATTGAATAAACTCTCACATCAAAAACTTTCACCTTTCAAAAATTGTATATTACTATTGTTTTTGTGCTTTACAAACAGAAATACCGTAAACAGCTATGCTGGATTTCAAGTTGCCCGTTTTCAACTACTTTCACTATTTTAAAGATATCATCTCTTCTAAATGAAACATGTCAAAAGGAAAGGGAGTGGCGGCAACTTTCCATAAGTGACCAAACAAAGGTCAGAAGTTAGTTTAATCTAATAAAGGATGGTTGCCGAGGACTTTAAAAAGGCAAATACACCCCATAGCTATTTTCCCATTTTATCATGTCAAATTTTCTTGAATTTGAAGTAGCTATGTCAATATGTTTGGAAACTTGGCTAATAAACGGGACAATCACAAATCCAATATTACCATTTTTGAGTTCGGTGTAATGCTGGAAAATGTTTGACATGTACTATATAGGGTAGTGTTGCTAAAATAGCAGTTAACATGTCTGACTCACCATCAAGGGGACTCAAATCTCGGCTCAGCCTTCCTGTGTTGAATTAACAGTTGTCTGTTGGTGTGCTAATTGGGGGAAAAAGGTAATGGTAATTTAAGAATCAAATCCTACTTGTGGGTCCCTCCATTCGTTGTCATGAATTATTCTGGCGTATGGTTCTTAGATGAATTTAGGAGTAATGGGGGCTACTTTCTTGGAGCAAAAGTCTTATCTCCATAGGTTTGTACGGTCGATAAACGACATGTCAAAAAGCACAAGTTTCTGGTCATTTGAAGGATGCGAATGGGAAAGGGTGAACAGTCTTCAGGTAAATGTGGGGCGACACGGAATGGTCGTCAAAAAGAAGGATCGACTGCATGCAAAATAGAAAAATAGTCCTTGGTGAGCTTCCCTCCTTGCCTTGCATAATGGAGGAGGTGGATGTGATTGGCACAAATTCACATGGAGAGATGTTTGGCCTTTCCAAGAGCAGCGAGTCAATGCAGGGGATTTGGGGGCTGCTACATGCCATAGGTACCCCCCCAAAAAAAGACTGGCAAGGATTATAAAATGGTCATCGGTTAATACTTTTAGTACTTTGGCTGGAAGCGCTCAGAACAAAACAATTGGCGGAGGATGTAGTGTTCTCCTACCAGAAAGGGTGTTGGAGAACCTCGGCCTGGGAGAGGATCCGGGCTTGGCAGGGTACTTTCCATTCCCCGGGGCTAATGGGGGTCCTGGGAGAGACCCTTGGGGTACTGGCGGTCACTGGTTTCGCCGTACTTGGCGTGACAAGGGAATCTTTGAAGTAAATGTCATTCCATGTCTTCCCGTCATCTGCGATTTGGCTGCCGTTGACGTTTCTATGGACGGAGATTCTCTCGCTCGCCCTGCGAGTTTGGGACTTTACCGGAATGGATTTCAAACCAACTCCACTGTCACTTCTTCTGGAGTCTTTGTGTCTCCGGATAGCGTTCGGCCTTGCCCTCTCCCCCAGGCTGAGCGACCGCGTGGGTGCGGGCTTGCCTCCGTGAGACATGGCAACAGGCGCGCCTTTCACAGTCCGTCCAGCCCTTTGAGGCCCGTCTTTGGCTTGGAATTCAGGCCCTCCTGTTTTAGGGCCAATCGTCAGTGTTCCTGGCGTCGTCTGAGTTTTTGCGTCCCATTGCTCGTCCTGCTCCGTTACTGAGCTCAAACCCCGCGGTCCTTGGGGCGAAGACGTACCGCCTAGGCGGCGGGAGTGCTTGGGACCGCCGGAGTGAGGAATGGACTCTAAGATGGCGGTCCCAATGAAGTATGGCGAGGTCAAGGGTGATGTGTCTGAGAAAAACACTTTTCTAGTGGCGCTGGAGGGAGAAATGTGTTTTTCACCTGCGGGAGACCACATATTCGCTAGTCACAATAAAAGTCGTGGCTGAGCAGATTTGAGGGAACATTTCAGAGTAGTCAATAGTAGCTAATACGTTCATGTAAACAAATAAAACACCACCTTATGAATTATCGCATCTCATCTCATTTTCCAAGCCGCTTTATCCTCACTAGGGTCATGGGTGGTGCTGGAGCCTATCCCAGCTGACTTCGGGCCAGAGGTGGGGGACACCCTGAATTGGTGGCCAGCCAATCACAGGGCAACAAGGTGAAAAACAACCATTCAGACTCAAACTCATACCTAAGGGCAATTTAGAGTGTCCAATCAGCCTACCATGCATGTTTTTGGAATGTGGGAGAAAACCAGAGTACCCGGAGAAAACCCACGCAGGGTAAAGTAGAGGACCCTGAAATTTTCACCCGAAAACTGAGCACACCTTTTTTGAGCAGCTAGTGAACCCACATAGGTCTATTAATTCTGAGCTAGCATAATGAGGAAGCAATTACCAAGGTAGAAAGAGAAGATGCCAGGAAAAGGCATGTGAGGATGTTAGTGTTGATGCTCAGTGTAGTAGCAGACTGTAGAAGAAGCTGCACTACCTGCATGAGGAGAAGAAGAAGAAAGAGATTAAGTAGAAAAGTGAGCTGGTTCTCCATTGGCAGAGAGAATTGAGTACAGTTGGCGTCCCGAGACTGAGCTTGCAAACATCGACGGTCATCTTTACGGGAACGAAGGGGGGTGGGTTTACAGAAATGGCGTGATCTGCGGCTTCTCGTAAAAAGTCTCATTTACAAAGCACGGGCGGCCCAATTGCTTGCATAAAAGAAAACAATTTACTCTAGCAATAATGGATGCATTTAAATTACTGAACAAATGGTGGGAAATGAATCGTTTTTTTTTTTTTTTACTATGATTGTTTAACGGTGCAAAAAGAATTCAATTTTAAACACCTTGCTCAAATAGAGGCCTCACTTTTTTCATTAGTTACTTATCAGCTCACACACATTAACAAGAATAATTGCGTGGCTAATTTGCGCTCTGTGGCAAACCAAACGGGCATCTATGTTAATAAAAAATAAAAAAAATAATTTAGCAGTAATGGTAATAATAAAAGCCGCTCTTTCAGCTACAACAAACCAAAAATATGGATCATAATAAGAATACATAATTATGCATATTCAAAAAGTACAGTGAGAAAGAAAAACAACAAATATGTATATGAAGGGATATTAAAAGAGTTGCCTTTTAACAAGCACTTACCACCATCTTGAGTCAGACCGGCGCCTGGTCGGAGCAGCAGCGCCACTTTGCTCCCTCCCCCTTGAATCAGCTCGATGGCGCGCGTGTGCGAAATGCCGCGGGCCGGCTCGCCGTTGATCTCCACAATCTCGTCTCCGACCTAAAACACACACGCCACATGTCGGCCATTTAGGGTACTTCCACACTTTTAACAAGCTTGGTGGCGGAACAAATTCAATTTTTATTCCTAGCCCGAGCTGGCGAGAACCACTAATAGCACATACACATAGCCTGAGGAAGCCTCTATTAATGGAGATGACACAGTAAGTACGTCGATCCGTCATCTCCTAATCACATTTGACGTTCCCACGTGTGCCCGCAGAGCACACAAGATGGATTCCCCACAACGGGCTTCTTTTCTTCTCTCCTCTTTGCTTGTAACAATATGATAATTACCTCTCGGCATGATAATTGCATTAGTTTATGATAGGCTTTGACAAGGGCTCAACATATGTTGGTAACAGGGGTCTGATTGTGGCTTTATACCAAAGGACACAGTGTGAAAACAAAATAAATAGACAACTGCTGTCCTTTGTCAATTAAAAAAAATGTGAATAAAGTCTTGCTGGAGTGGGTTGAAATACCAACACAAAAATACTACAAGAAATAATACAACTCAAAAATAATACACAAATAAGTATGCCTTCACACCAACACAAAGGCAACTAATTACAACTTCAATTATAACAACTAATTTGAAATCGATATAAATGAGATAACCATCGTTTAATATCGTAATTTAGCTTTACATTTTGACTAATTGCCCAAATATTCAATGATTAGTCGATGATTGAAAAGCTTTGCGACTCACGTGAATCCGTCCATCCAGCTCCGCCGGGCCGTCCTCAGCCAGTCTCAGTATGTAAAGACCCATGTTGTACTCTGTTCCCCCCCTTAGGCTAAAGCCAAAGCCTCTGGGACTCCGGTCCAGTTCAACAGTCAGACAACCCTAAAATGCAACATAACAGTACAATGTGTGACTCCAATGTCCCTATGTTGTGGCATCTTTGTAAATGGGCCGACTTCAACACAAATCCTCAGGGTTTAAATTCAAGTGTGACATTTAAAGGTCATTGTCACCTGGTTTGGTCCCGTCACACATAACGCTCCTTGCTCCACCGGGATGTTTTTGTGTTCAGACCAGGAGATGCCATCTCGTTTGTCCTCCAGGTCCAGGTTGAAGCTGTCACACAGACACAAGCGCAAGCACATACATGCACATTGTCAGCTGGACACGGTGTACACGAAAAACGCTGCAGGCGTAACACTGCAAGATCCATTATGCAAAGTGAAGAAAAAACAAATCCAATGCTCGAGGCTCAGTCGGCCAAGGCAAAGCGGTATGGTGGTTTACAGTTGAAATGACAACCCAATTTGTCATTGCCTATGGTTGGAAGTATTTGGCAGATTTGTGCTTGTTATATTTGGAAAAACAAATATTTAAATGTTTTTAAAAAGTGAGAGCTTCTGGAAGGCATCATATTAAATTATTTACCGTTCGTCCTGGAGAGCTGATCGCGATCCTAAGGTTCGGTGCTGAAGAGCTGGACTCTGTCTAGCAGAACTGGCACCAGATGGAGGACCCTTGTACTCTAAAAATATTTGAGATTCTAACAGTTAGTATCGTCAAAGTCATTATTCCAAGTAAGGCTGTCAAAGTTAATTGATTAACAAACAATGAATCGCCGGACCAGGTGACATTCAGTCAAAATGAAACACAAAAGTAAAATAAATATAAACAGACAGATTTTATTCAAGGGGGCAAACCTACCATCCTCAGGGACCACGGTGAGTGTGACCACGTTGCCAGCTTCCTTGATAAGTTGGACAATGTCATTGTGTGAAAGCTCCAGGATGGAACGACCGTTGACGGCCGAGATCCGGTCACCGACGTGGAGCAGGCCGCATCGGTCCGTCGGGCTGCCTTCGATAATGCGGCCAATCTTATGGGGGATCACTGGAGAGGAAGGCGGATAGACTGTTACAAAACATTTAAACTCAGAACAGAAGTAGTATATTAACATGGGTTGGCAGTCAATTGCTGTCGTAACCAATGAGGTAAGAGTTATCAATTGATGGCACACACACTGAATGCTGTTTCAACAATAAAACTGAGTGAGTGACAAGCTCACCTCCGTATGGAGGTCTACTCTTGGACGTGAGGATGACAAATCCAAAGCCCTCGATGTCTTTGCGGTGCAGCGTAATGTCAAAGGACTCGTGATCCAGTGCGCTGGGCATGGGCAATCGAGGTAGTTTGGGGGAGCCGTTCACCAGCGTTGGTGCCCTTTCTTGAGCCTCTTCTTCTGTGCCATCTGGGTGGAATCAAACGATTTCAAAGGGCGAAAGGGTTTATAAAATGACCTATGACCTCCCTCACCTCTGTAGATGACCTTCCTGCGCACGGTCAGCATGACTTGACCATTACGAGCAGCGTTGGTCATGAGGTCGAGCACCTGCTTGTGCGAACGGCCCTTCACCATCACGCCGTCAATGCCGATCAGCTCGTCTCCAGCCCGCAGGCGGCCATCTTTTTCCGCTGCCCCATTTGGCACGATGGCCCCAATATACACCTGGGGGAACACATTCTGGCAGGGGGTTAGCACTTTTCAACCTAACTGTCATTTAGATATCTATCAATAGGAATCTCTTATGACAACTTTTGTCTTTGATTTGAAGTACTTTTTGTCAGTATTTAGATATATTTTGTGAAATACCCATAAACCACATTTGGTGAGTATCTATGTATAACCATACTGTCTTTTAGAGCTTTTATTGATAAATCAATGCAATCAAATTACTTTGATTTTAAACCAAAAATACCAAAACAATAAACAAAAATCTAACTCATAATACCATTTCCCTCAAGTACATGTACATGGATGTTATCATTTTATTGTTTACGTTAATGATCTGCATACTTACTGGCTGCTGTGGACCATCTCCTCCCAGAACACGGAAGCCAAAACCTGTTTCGATGTCCCTCTTGAGGGACACATCAATGTCTTTGGTGTGGGGCTCTGTGGACGTTAAACCGACAAGTCAAAGGCCATGTCTTTTATGCGTGGTATTTAGTTGCCCAAAGTGTAGCAATGGTCTTACGTCTGCTCTCCAGCAGGGCTTTGGATTTCAGATATAACTCAGCAGCATCCCGCTTGGGCGAGTCGCCGGCAGCGCGTAGGGTGCTTGTGTTAGAGTGGTAAGGCAGTGCCTGGGGGGCCGAATCGCCAATTGCGTCCAGGGTTTCCGTACTGGCCATCATTTCCTGTCTCTGCATGGATGACATTTAGACAGATAACGTGCATGTCTTGGGAAAGTGGTGAAAACATGGTAGCCCCATGTGAACCAACTAATCGATGACTTTCGCGATTAGTTGACTAATCATATAGCCAACATATTTAGGTAAAAATAAGCAAAGAAAGGTCTATGGTGGCTGCTCCACTGGAAATTTCAAGATATTTTATTGGCCAGTCCTTGCAAGAATTAAACGTCTACTATTCCCACCAACGGGAACGGATGAATTAAATGCAGCACAGTAAAACCTAACAAACACATTATTTCCTACGGGACTATGTTGAGAATTTTAGAGGACGGCGAACAGCAATGAGCACTAATTATGCTTCACTTTGAAGAGTGCACTGTTGACAGAGGCAATAAAAGGTATTTTATCAGATAAACAAAGTGCACGTTTCACTTTGGTGCAATAGTTAAGAGGGCTCTAAACTGCAGGACTGTAATTTCCCTAAAGATTTCACTTGCCTCTTCATCCCGAAAGATTTTTCTTCTTTTTTTTTTTGTATTCCAAAGTTTTGCTGCATTAATAACGGTACCCTACCCCAAAACGGGGCTCATCCATGCTTCATTAGTACAACAATCCCCTGACAATGGCCGCTAAGATCCCCCAAAAATGAAAGAAGAAGCAATTAAGACTTTTCCAGAGCGAAACAAAAGGAGGCGCGCAGAATTTTAATCAATATTCACGTCACTGTCATTTAATTTGGCGGCATGGAGGGTTATTAGATAAATGGAGGACAACAATGGATATTTAACCCAGTGCTAGAGGAGCCCACTCCCCCCAACCCAAACAAAAACATCTACTCACAGGCTTGAGACTCTTCACAGGCGACGTTTGACCTAAAAGGAGAGAGAGAGAAAAATCTGTCAAGCTCGCTCTCATTCGCCAGATGGCACTGCCTTCCCGAGTGGTCGTGAAAAAGCAGTTCCCACTTTATAGACCCCTTGATGGCTAGAACAAATACACAAGTGAATGAAAATAATGATAATTAAACAAAAAAAATCTATAGAAAAATAAATTGAAAACTACAAAAAATGAGTACCCATAAATCATTTACATTTAAATTGAAAATTAGAATGTGCAAATTATATTAACTAATTAAATCATCTAAGAATTAAAAGTACACTTGGTTAGAAAAAGAAATGTTTTCATTATATAGAAGATAAAAGGAATTTAATGGTTGGCAACAAATACATGGTGCTGCCTTGCGCCTGTAGTTGGCTGGGATAGGCTCCAGCACCCCTTACGGACCTTGTGAAGGAAGATAAGCAGTACGGGAAATGAATGAGTGAAAAATTAATTCACAAATACACTCCTTTTCAATCATTAAAAAACATGTTCACTAGTAATTTAATTATTTACTTTGAGCTGTATAAAAAATATATTTTAGGATTTTCACATTTTTAGCTGTACCTTTAATGTAATTTCTACATTAAGTTTTGTTCTTGATCAATACAATTCTTAAATGTATGCCACCAATGAGTTATGAATTTATGTTAACTCATTGGCTTCCATTGACGACGCGCTGCGTCCGATCCATTAAAAATGGGAAGAATGTCCATCTTCCCAGTTCAAATGGATGGGATGTCAACTAACATTCCCACTGGAACAAAAAGAGTCAAATGTAAATTCAGGCATCCAAGAGTTAAAGATAAATGCACGTAGGAGTAGTAATTTGAGACAGATAGACTGCAAACGCTAACAAGACCCCTGCACATATTAGCGGTGTGCACATTATTCACTGACCGCTAAATCCACCCCTCACTCCTTCTGCTTGTACGCCCACCCCGTTCCATCAAATTGTTCCCTGCAGATCATCTCCTAAAGGCGGCCTTGCTTTGGCATCCCTTCCCGACCCCACTAACTCGATTAAGAAGCCCCAGGGACCTTGTAGTACTGGACTAACACTTGGCGTGACGAGGGGTTAATGGAGCCTGATGGGAAAGTGGAGGAGTAGAGCTGCAAGCAGGAGGTGATAGATGGTGGGGGTGATGGAGAGTAATGGGGTTAACAACTGTGTTTAGCAGATCATGTATGTAATGTAATATAGTGAGAGATTGTTTTAATCAAAAATGGGCAACTTCAAAAACAAATGGATCTTTTTTAGCTGATTTCTCAATCCTTACAAAACTAAGTGAAAGTTTCCAAGGTAAGAGTTTATTCAGAAATCTATTCCAACCAAATTGTCTTCAATGATGCAGTTTTCACTTAAAATGTTTGATGTGACATTCTGTTTTTGTTGTGTAGAATCAAATGTAAAAAAATGGGAAAGAAAAAAAAACCCATTTTGGGGTCTAGAAGAGGTTCTGACAAATTTGGGTCACATCACGGAATTCCATGATAAAATAAGGATCCTCCGTACATGACAAGGGCGTGATTAGGTACGTACAGCAGAACCTAGAGCGACTTTGCCTTTGACAAGGTTTAGCCACGTCTTTTTTGGGAGCCCTACAAGAGCCCTAGAGGTCCACTGCTGATGATCAAAGCAAACCCATTTGAGAATTCCCCGACTCATGCATAGAACCCCCCCGGCTCTCGGAGACGACGGGTGCGTGAAGAAGCTCCTCCCTCTTCCCACAATCACTCTTAAAACAGCTCATCCTCACACTTATGTAATTCCCACTCTCCCCGGGTTGTAACACTGCATTACGCCTTGTTGTAAACACAGAGGGGGGTGGGCCACGGGTTTTGCAATGCTTTTATACACATGCTCCCGATGACTCAATCATTAAATTGTGCTCGGGCAATCGAAAACAAAGAGGCAAAAACATACTTTAAAGTCTTCATAATGACACTAAATGAAATGAAGTATAGCACAGCTAAATTGTTACGTATTTCCAAGAAGGGTTCTAGTTAAAGAGTTCTTTAATGGACAACATACCTCCTCGCAGCACAAGCACGTCGACCTCGCTCCCCACTGGGAAATCTTTGAGGATGTCAACCACCTGTGCGTGGCTCAACGTCTGCACATTCTGCCTGTTGATCTCCTTTATGATGTCACCTTTCTGAAGGCCACGGCACCACTGGGCATCCAGGATCATCTTCACCTTCTGGCCCAGTGGGCAGTCAGCGATGGCGAACCCGAAGCCGCCTGGCCCCTTAATCAACGGCACGCTGACCAACTCCGGTTGCAACATTGCCGTGGCTGACTCGCCCTGCCTGCCGTTGGGCAAGGTGGCCACCACCGGACGACCGCTGGAGTCGGTGGTGACGTAATGGAGCTCCTGCGAGGAGCCGTGCAGGACGTCGCCTTTGACCAAAAGAGGCTGCCCGTTGATGAGCGGCACGGCCGTCACCACCTCGCCGCCATGCAACCCCGCTGAGGTCCGGCCGGTCGGAGGAGGGGGCGGCGGCAGAGGGTCTTCGCTGTCCAGATCTACGTCCGGGGGAAGCGGGTAGCCGCGGCATAGGACCATGTCAACATACTGGTTGACGGGGATGGACTGAAACATCTGCACCACCTCTGGGTGGGTCTTGCCCAGAACGCACAAGCCATTAATCTCCACGATCACATCACCTAAAATGCAAGAAGAGTGAAATCAAACACTCCTTTTGAAATAATCCATGGTTCATCAATATTCTCGTCTGCTATTGCAGTAGCGGCTCCTTCATCGCCTCCCACCGTGGCAAGGTAATGTCAAGTGTTGAGAAGAGCAAGTACAACACAGCGTTAGGCTAATGCTTTTGACGGCGGTCCCATTAATGATCTTAAAAACTGTCGGGGTTTCATATTGCTATGGAGCAAGAACCTGAAGAGTGCTTGTAATTTGACTGAATGTAGAAGCATGTGTTGATTCTAACACTTTCACCTTTGGTTTCATAGCTATCCAAGATTTGAAGAAGACTGATTTTTGGCTATAAAAACCTACAACCCCTACAACCCCAGCTTCAAATACAAGGTTTTATGTGATATCAAATGAGAAAGATAAATCTTTTTAGAAATTGTTTACATCAGTGAGATCTAGAAATAGTACAAAACGAGCGATTTTATCTTCTTGAGTGGGAAAGTAAAAACAACAATGGTCAAAGGTAATGTTACAACACAATTAAAATTAATAATATAAATTGTTTTAACTTATATTGAAAAAAACCCTTGAAGCCCACCAGGCTTATAAATCACTGGGAGAAACCCTGCATCTGCTATTGTACGTAATAGGCTTTTCTTGACACCATTTTACTTTGCGGAATTATTCTTAAGGTTTTTTTATGCCCTGTTTACCTTTTTGTTTCATTTGATTTGTTTGATTTTAATGTCTGTGTAAAAGTTTGCTTGGTTTATGATTTTCTTACCGGATGCCATTTTGTTGTCGTGGGCAGCAGGTCCATCACTGAAGACATTTTTCACTTGCAGAAACTCATCGGTGCGATCCCCTCCGATTATGGTGAAGCCGAAGCCCTGCGAGCTCTTTTTCAGCGCCGTGCGGTACATGTCGCCCTTCAACTGGTTCGGGTTGGCCGTGAAACCTGCTGTGCCGCTTTTACCTAGGGAATAATATTGGAATATATTATTTCCTGTTGGTGGCCTTACATTTTAAGTGTCCAGATGGATTTAGTCCACAAGACTATGTGGAGTAATCGAGACTATAAATGTCAGATAGACTTGTTTTCTTTTGTTAGTGGGTAAACCATCACAATCACGTGAAAATTGGCCAAGTTTTATGTAATATTTGCACAGAGACATAAACATTTTCCCTGTTGAATTTTTAGCGTCCTTTTTTCAGAGTGCTCTGTCAGTTTACGAGCAATGTGTGAGGAATTTAAATGCCCGCGCTCTCATTCTATCAAACGCTTGAGCAGTTAAAAAACATCCAGTGCGGACGTGTGCGGCAGCCGGCGAGACCGCTTTATCGCAGTGGACTTGGGACTCCAGATGTCCGCACGCTGTTGCCGTGCGAATCAAGCGGCGCTCATTTGCATAATCGCATTCAAATTGCTTGATAAACTCAGCGCGGATTTTGTGGTGCTGCCTACTCTGTGAAAATGACAATTTGACCGTCTCTGAGGGAGTGGAGGAGGACAAGAGTTAAATGGTAGAAGTTGGTACTAGGCAGTTATTGTAAAGTGGGTGTCTCAACGTTTGGGGGCAGACATAAAATAAAACATTTTCCCTGCACCTTTCTGTTTCCATCACCACTGTAGGAAGACATTTACCTGACACAATGGTGGCTACTGTGCACTCTTAAAGACACCTTAAAGAGTGAATATAGTCTCCGTTGAGTACGACACTACGATAAACAAATAAATGTGTATACCCTGTACACAAGGCCCAATTTAAACGCTGCAAAGAAGGCTTACGTACACAGGGCTGGATGATACAGTGTGTGGACTGGAATTAAAGCAATTGAATTTATAGCTTACTTGGATGTACCAGTGGTGTATTTTTAAATGTGGAATAGCGGGGAAACGTACAGATGCAATACAACAAGTGGGAAAATATGGATATGTAGAGGTGCAATAGTACAAGAAGAATAATATATATGGACCAGTAGTAGTGGAAGTACATAGAAGAAACGTGTATCTGTATGGAATACTAAATGTAGAACTTTAGAAAAAAATATGCTATTCCTTCTTTGGTCAGTTCCTTTCTGTTGATTACGTGGCGTTTTCGGTTCCCTTCCTATAATTTGGCGTAAAATGAAATAGTAATTGTCGAATAGTCGGGGGATGTGCAGTTGCAATAGTACAAGAATAGTACATATGGAGCTGTGCAAGTGCAGTCATATGTGGAATAGTAGCGGTATGCATGGGTGAAAGTTGAATGCAATAAATAGTACATGCAAAACAATTATGGATTGGTTGAATAGTGCATGTACATGTGGGAGCCAAGTACGATAGCAGAGTGGAACAGTAGGGGAGTGTATAGGTGGAATACTACATTATATAAAGTAGGTATTAGCAAGACTATGTATTGATTTAGTTATAAATGTGCGATAAAACATGTTGGCCATTAGTCAGCAGGAGACACAGAGGATTTATAGGGGATGTGCATGGAGTATATGAGTAAGTGTAGGGATGCACCATTTGGAGACTACTATGTATATGTTTGATAGTGTCCACACATGTCCTGCATGTCCAAATGCAAAGTTTTATAGTAAAGTGTCATTGGTGAGATTGTGATTGCGTCACAGTTGTGCAGTGATGAGCCCGTCAAGTTGCATCGTTGGCAATTGGCAGAGCGAGAGCGCTTTTCATCAGTCCCCACGTACCAGTGTGTGCGAAAGGGTGCGAAAGGGGGATAGCGGCTCGTCTGATTATGCTTGGTCCCATCTGATGTGTTGTTCCGACAGATGTTTTGAGCTGGCTCCGAGCCCAACCCTGTGCCCCCGCATGTATTCACACCCGTGCCGCCTTAATCCCCACATTTGCGAGCAGCCTGTTACAATGTAATCCACCAGACATCCATCCTAATGGACCGCTCCCTGTGTTCAAAGCGACACGGCAGCCTCTCTGTGGTGCGCCAGTCTAAAGAAAATCATTAGCAGGTGTTTGAGACAAACAACTCATTTCAACGAGCTTCTTTTTAGTTAATTGAAGGTCGCTGAACTATGGAAACTTGCCTTCATGACAAAAGTGCCAAAGGTTGATTGGAAGCTGAAAAAGGCTGAAGCAATTAAAGTACAATTAGCGAGAAGAAAATTAATGTTATAGAGCAGCTTAAATGAAATGAGCTTTTTTTGTGGGTTGAGTAGGCAAAATCTTGACTGATATTATTACTGGAAATATACATTGTTTCATTTTCTGTTTCGCTCATCCTCACAAGGGTCATGGGGGTGCTGGACCTTATCCCAAACTACTTTGGACAGTAGGTAGACCCTGAATAAGTATATTGTTCAATTAATTATGAATAAATACGTTAAATTGTTAACTATGTTAATATGGTTATCTTAAACTGTGACTTATTTTCAACATGACCGTTTTACAGTATAACGATTTCCACCATTACCAAATGTTTTCCTGGATTGAACAAACACCCAGAAATCTAAAATTACACAATGAATATGTTTGCCTACTAGCATGAGAGGAGGCAGTCTTCTGGATGGTGGCCATCCCCTGGCTGATCCTTTTCTTAGCCTCCAAGACTGGATTTTCAAACTGGGTTTTCTGATTGATGTGGCTGCAAAAAAACAAGCAAACAACATCTACATGACACACCATATACAATTTATATGCATGCCGAGCACGCTCCCCTGCAGTCGATTCCGTGAAGAATACAAAGCCGACGGCACCCGTAATTATTTATACACACATTAATAACACGGAGCACGTACAACAAGGCATGGCCGCCGACCTCTTTCCTTAATGGGATTCATCCATTTAGTATTGTAGGAAATGACCCCTCCCCCTCCTTTTGCTAAGGGCCTGAATCCCAAGCTAAATTGCCTGTTGGCCCCCCGGCAGAGGAAGCACTAGCTATTGCTCCACAGCGAGCAAACAGTTGTCAAGCTGAAGCTCTCCATCTATCTCACGTCCATTTTACCTGTCCAAACAACATTTCAGCTCTATCGCGGCTATCTTGCCGTCTTCCTGCTGATGGCCGACCAATAAAACGCAGAGTGCTCACTTTTTTTTCTCCCCTACCTAATGTTGGAGGGAAAAAATCTAACAATGTACTCAAAAACCGGTGAAATCATCTCCTGTGCCTTCAAACGTTGTTACAACAGCCAGGAGCATCCCCATTCAAAATGGACGCAATGAGACGCGTGCTGGATTTCTGATGTTTATTTTTAAACATTAACATTCCATGACACACAAACAGGATCACGTGCAGGCTCGCAACGTTGCCGCTGCTGCACAGTAACGACTTTGCAAGGTTTTGAGTCCTCGTGGAATGGAACATTAGTGGAGTACAACTATGTCAATGAAGTGCATCTTATTCTAACGCGAGTATTTTTTTATTTGTATTTGAGTATATGAGGTTCAAGTACAATAATGTGTTTTTTTAGTAGCGCATATATAGTATGCAATATGAGACTCAGCATCCCAAATTTGCTAGTTGCGGTTTTTGGGGGAATGTTGCTATTTGTTAAAGACTCAAGCAAAGCAATTTCCAGTACACAAATATTATTTTCCTGCTGCAAAAGTGTGTTCCTTTACTTTGCACATAGTTTGAATGCTTCATTACAAAAGTCTTATTGTGAGTTTTAGTAACTATAAATGACTAAACTCTACCAGCAAATGTACTGGAATTCACTGTAACATTATGCATTTTAATTAAGTGAGTCTTTTTCATACCCCTAGAGGGAGCCTGTGATCTACTAGTGGTATACTAATCACACTGCAATAAGATAATTCGGAAATATTTTAGTGTTAAATATTACATGTCTAGAAAACACAAATGTACTCATAGTAGCAGTATATGTGAATGTATAGCCTTCCCTTTTATAAAACAAGTGCAGCACTATTACAATAGAAAATGAGGTGGCTGCTTGAAGTTTATATATATTTATACAGAAGTATATTGAATTGAATGCTTTTATGGTGTTTGTGTGTGGCTACACTACTATGCCACGTGGTACACGCCTCCTTTTGAATGTGAACTGCGAGAAAACAATGCACCAGGGCGTACAGTATTACATCATGCTGGGGAATAAGCCATGAATCAATAAGACTTACTCTACATAGTATGTGCCATACTGCGGGTCTTCAATCTCCTCCCAGCCGTAAGGTAACTCTGCAGAGAGAGAGAGAGAAAGGGGGGGAAAGGAGACAAGAGCAAGCGTGTTTAGAAGGCAAGCGTCAACAGGGTCTCGTGTTGTTTGACTTGGAAACATCCCGGGATCATTTAGAGAACATTTGGAGCAAGCCTGCTTGGCTGCAAAGCCCCCGATGAACAGATGAGGTAGAAGAAGGGAACAAAGGAGGGAAAGAGAAAGGAGCTGTTCATGCAAGAGGAAGCTTTTCAGCGAGCTTGCTTCTCCTCACTCTACTGTAATAATCCATTAGGGGGAGGAAAAAAAAAAAACAGGCCGGGAGTGTCCCACTGGTTCAATTCAAGCTTCGGGCGCACTTAGGGCTTCTATTACATCCTCAAAATGTGAGGTCATGATTGAAGTTCATCAAACTGAGCTCAAGAGCAGAAGCTGTTCTTTAGTTGTCTTGTTTGGACTCGTAAACCTGACTGATGAGTTGTTAAACCATTGGTGAAATTTACTGCAATCAACACATGATACAGATTCACCAGCCACTGGCTTTAGGGTAGCACTGTGAATTCATGGTTGGCACTGATGCCTTTTAGTTCCAAGGTACAGGGTTCGACTCTCATATAGGCTTTACAATGTGTCCGGTCTTAGTCAATCAGAGTGGCTTGTCTCATTTCCTTTAAATGTGGCTGACTAAAATGTCTTGACGGAAAAAGGATGCAGCAATCCATTAATGTCTTGAAAATGCATTTGCCAGCATTTTGGCCCGTGGTTGACTAAAACAAAGTGCCATAATTTGGAAAGGAATTTATAAAGGCATACAATTTGGGGGGGGGGGGGGGGTGTAAATGACGTAAAAACACATCTTTAGCGCTAAACGAGTTAGTGGATAAAATAACTCAAAGAGGGATTTCCATGGTGCAGATTTATCAAATAATTGTTATCTACTTTTTGGTAAAAGGTTAATTTGGCCAATGATGACTTTGTGCAAAGACCATTGGTTTGGTCTCAATTTGTTGATGGCAAAAAATAACCAAAACTTCAATAAGAGAATAAATGATGCATACTTTGTGATGTCAGTGATAATGTGGTCGATATATGCAGTACCTCCATCCTCACACTTCTCAGGGGGCTTTGCCTTCTTGGCCAAGCGGGGGTCCAACCACGTGGTCGTCTTAGTGTTGTGACTGAGGGGCACAAAGAGTAGACATTCATAAAAAGAGAAAAATAATCCACCCACAGTAATCCCTCAAATATTACGGGTGATTGTGGACCAGACATAATCGAAAAATTATAACTATAACTATTTTTTCTTCAATGCCGAGTCCTATTAGCAAAAGTGGCATCCACTTACGAGTTTCAGCGTTCTTATGAACTTTAAAATTCTCTTCATAAATGTAAAATAATTGATAGCATAAAAAAAATCGTAAAGTAGTCAATTCCCGATCAGTGAACGATAATCGAGGGATTACTGTTTTTTCTCTGGCATTTCGTGGACGAACTTTATCAACAAACTCACTCAATGAAGTAGACCATGCCCGTCTCGGTGTAGGCCATCTCCCAGTTGAGCGGAAGCGGCTCTAGGCTATCGTCTCTGGGGAGCGAGCTCCAAGTGCGGAAGTCCATGGCGCTGCTGGATTGGGCGTAGCTGGGCACGGCTCGCCTCCATTCCGCCTTGTGGTCTGCGCGGCGTGGATCACAAATACAGGAAATGATGAACAGTTCATTGTACGTACACCCGAAGGCTGCTTTGCATTTACAAGTGCATACAAGTGTTTAAGCTTATATGTGCTGTATGTGAAAAGTCAAGCTTGGGATCTGCAATAGCAGATATGCCACTTCTCCACCAAATTGGCCATTTGAGCCTGGCAAGCCTGCAGACTTACTCAGTATGCGACTTCATTTTAATGAGAAACTACTTGACAATAAACATGAGACACACACTAAAAGCTTTCCTGGTTCCTGTGCAGCCTCCCTCAGATGCGTTTTAAAAGGAGTGTTTTTATGTGGCACACTCACTACAGAGAGGCTACCAAAATGTAAGATGCAACGGGGAGAAAAGAAAAAAAAGGCTGTATTAAGATTGTGTTTTAGGTAACTTAGTTGGACAGAAAACAAGCATCATTTGGAAGAAAAACAAAGAGGGCAAAACCTGTATATGAAATTGCTTCAGACACTGTGGGCAGACATTTGTTGTTTGAATTATTACTGTAATATAACAACATTACAGGCAGTTTCTGACCTGAGCGGAATATAATAATCCTAAAAACATGCGAGTAACAATTTGACGACTTTTTACAAGAAATGTCCATCTCGTAGTGGTAAAATCAACCAATCTGAGCCTCCGATTGTGGTGAAAAGGTCCCTCGGCTTTTTCCTCTGTATATTTAATGCATGTATCAGCATCGATCCTCAGTGCCCAATTACGATTTTTTTTTGTCATGCATAATTAAATAATTGTGGACTTATTATTTGCTGTAGTCTCAGAGTGTCCAGTAGAAGGTTTGTGTACCTTGCTTTTAACAGTTGCCCATTTAGATCAAGCAATTCATTTTGGTACAATTTGCCAGACTTTACAGAAGGGACATGAACAGGTCAGTAGGGGTGAAGGCATGACACTAGCAAGTCAAGAGCTAATATTTTCCACCATGAACCTTCTTCTCAATTCAACCATAACTTTGTCCATCTATGGCCGCCCTGAGCTCAACAGACAACCAGTCAGTGCACAGCTATCGTTTGGTAGCCATAAAAAGCACTCCAGCACTCACGCGGGTGCTATTTTGTTTTGGAGTGTATATTTGGCTTCAAATATGAGCACCTTGTTGGATAAACACACACTGGATTCGTGTGGATCCTCGGTACAGCTGAGTAAGCATCAGCATGAGCGCTCACTGTTCGAACAAGGTAAAAACAAATAGAAAGGATGAAATCTGCTTCTTTCTTTTTTCGCCCTCTGCTTTAAGCCGAATTCCTGTCTGGTCAGTGTGAAGCGCTTTCACCATGTTTAACGATTAAATTGAAGGGATAAAAGGTATGTCATTTTAAAAGGCACCTCTGCAAAGGTTGAAAACGTGGTGCTTATGTTAATATGTACATGCTTCAAACATTCTTTATATTAGCATAAAAGGGTATTTAACTACTGATTGTGTACATTGGTGAGCAGGTCTAGCTTTCACTCAAAGTGCTTAGAAGAACACTTCCAAGGACTTTGAGTGGAGTCATTAGTCCATAGAGGAACACAAGTACGTGTTCAAGAAAAGGTTAAGTGCTCATATTAAAAATAATACCCACCCCACTATTCCATATTTGTATCATGTATGTGCCAAGCAGGTGCTCGCCTTTTGAGTGGCATTTGACTAATTGGCTGTCAAATTCATTTGTGTGGATCGATTCCCTCTTGCAAGAATAAAAAGGATATGATCTCAGATGCCTCTGTTATTGAAAGCTGAACTTTGGAATACTTATTGGTGAACTTATCATTTTGGTCCTTCGAGCCGGATATGAACCAGCAACCTAAGGATCAATCTAGTACACTGACAACAAAAATAAGTTGGTACGTGAGCACCCGCTTTAGCAAATCGGACCCAGCTGTTCAGATCGAGGTCAGACGAAAATGTATTTTACGTCCAAATGTACAATTTCCACAA
Source organism: Stigmatopora nigra (assembly GCF_051989575.1). Classification (NCBI taxonomy): domain Eukaryota; kingdom Metazoa; phylum Chordata; class Actinopteri; order Syngnathiformes; family Syngnathidae; genus Stigmatopora; species Stigmatopora nigra. Next base: position 11,811,745 of record NC_135517.1, on the reverse strand, counting down.
AAAAAACTCTTTCCCCTGGGATGACGGAGATAGACAGTTAGACTAACGCTGCGTGGCTCCTCCTGGCTGGAGGACGCTTAGAAGACAATATGGTCGCAAAAAGCCCGTTGATTTCGCCTTACGCGGACATACTAGGCAAGCCGTTGACCAGCGGTGGCCTTTCGTCGTCGTCCTCCTCCTCGGGCACGGCGCTGTCCTTGCGGTCCATCTTGCTGACTGACGTGGTGCGCTTGCGGGGGACGTCACCACCAAAGTCCTCGTCAAACAAGACCTGATCCACCAGGTCGGGTTGCACTAAGTTGGGCTCGGCGGGGGGTTTAGGGGTCCCGTAGAAATTGCCTGGACAAAGAGTGAGACAAACATTTAATTTTCAGCTTACAGACCTTTAAAACGACAGATCGCTGTCATTGCCAATGAAAGATAATCCTTCACTGCAAGGTTAAATCAAAGTCTATTGTTGTCAGTGGCTACCGATGAGTTAAATAGAACAAATTCCACTAAAATATGACAAACACCGATTGTGTTAAAAATGTATTGCTATCCCCCTGCCTGACATAATTCAGAAAGCAATACAGTTCAACAGACAGAATTAATCCTATTTATTTTTTCTTGAAAAAGTATTTTTGACCTTGATCAAACAACTTCATCTAAAAGAAAAAATCTTCATGGGAATATAAGGCACTCAGTACAGATGGTGTTAAGATGATTGTATTTTTCAAATAACAAGATTTACAAAAGCTAAGACACGAGCGAGATAGTCTCGTCGCTGGCGCGTCTTCCAAAGCGTGTAAATTTCACGTCTCTTAACCTGCTCCTCCTCACGAGACACGCACCACAGAGCTTTGGTGACTCATGTAACATTAAAATCACTCTTCTTGGTATTTGCCAGCTAATTACACTGTTCATTGAATATGGCAATTAGCTCTCTTCTTCATTTGCCATTTTTCCCTCCTAATGAAGAAAACCATTGTGTTACACGCCATAAATATTGAGTCAGATAACAGGAGTGAGGGGGAGGATTGGAAGAGGGGGGTGTCTGCAGTCTATAAAAATGAGGATGCTTGTCTAAATGACGTGTTGCTGGATGTGTTGAGCTCCATTTATTTGCAGGTAATCCATTTGCAAGGTTGACTATTTCCCTCCCATAAATGACCAGCAAATACGTAACAGTGGGCTTGTGCTTCAATTCCAATTTTTAAGTAGATGAATTAATGAAGAGAGAGCGACACCGTTGGGAAATGCAACATAATTAGCCTCCCGCACCCCAGCCAAAAATCCTGTTTTGCCACAGCTGCACAAAAAGTCAAAGCTTTACATGTACTTAACCAGAACACGCCAACGTCACTGGCCTTTAGGAGCTGCATTTATCACATCTTTTTATAGCTGCTTGTACATTTTATACTGACATCCTTGAAACATTGGCACTTACGTGCTTTCCATTGCCGAGCAGTACGATGAAAGAGGGTGGATGTATGCTCGGGTTCTAGCTTAAATGACAACCTATGGAGACTATTCCATTATTCATTGGCCAATATTGACAATCATAGACGTCCAATTTGTTCGTACTCGCTGAGACGGCAGTGATCATTTGTTATATACAATGAGTTGGACATCTCGGTGAGTAGAAAGGATTAGATTCTCTTTTTTAATCAGAAAAAGTTTCCTATAACTTAATGACTTATTGTTGAGTTTATATTATACATAAATATATAATAATATAAGATACTGTTATATATTATGTCAGTTTAGTTTACAATGACTTTGGTACTTACACATTATTTTTACTTAGTGGCATATTAAATAAATGTTTTTTGAGAAATATCAAGTCACAAATTACATTTAAGGTTAAACATCTTAACATGTTACATAGCAATGATCAAAGATAGACAGAGAGGTTGATATTTTTGCCAAAACGACAAGCTGTGCTGCGACATCATCTCTCAACCGGTGCAGTCACCCTGAAATGGATTGGCTGCTCTAATCTGTCGTATTAGGCCTCTTCTGTGAGACTCATCTCAGTCGAGCTCCTGGCACAAATCTTTTGGTCAAACAGGAGAAGCAATAAAACCATCCAATTGACAGTGCGGCACGATTTTTCCTTTTTCTTTATTTTCTCTTTATTGTGATTCCCAGCCTGCGGTTCCCTGATTTTTCTAGCAGCCGCAAGTCATGGTGTGTCGCTCGCTTGCTAATTATCTGTGGTTACAAATGAAGTTTCCGCAGTCATAGTAGATTGTATGTATAGTATTACCGTCAATGGGAGTAAACAAGTTGCTGGAAACCATGACTGAATGGATGGGAGTAAAGCAACACCTTCCGGTCAATCCAACTTGGGTTTTACGAGATGGTCGCATTTTTCAAAAGGTGTCTTCATTAGCGGGCAAGAAGATGGAAGACGCCGCTAGCTAATTTACCGGTACACGCTGACATTGATCAGTCACGCTACCTGTGTGATTAATCAAGTACTAACGAGTTACACGCGGGGACATCAAATGTTTTCTATAGGTAGAATAAATAGTACTCAGATACATTCAAGATGCAACCAATAATTCCAAGGAGTTCTTGTAGGAAGACTTGGTTTTGCCTGGTTGCCATAGTAACAATGGCTGGACTGACCACTTGGGCGTACTTGGGCGTAGGGAACAAAACACCCCATTAAAGATCGTTCTCACCCTGCATTTAATCATGCCTTGTGGGATACAATGAGGGTCAGCGTGATTAATAAAACAGTGTCGAAGAGGGTATTTAAGAGAAATTATGCGTATGAACGGTGACTATAAAAGCGAACTGGGGTAAAAAAAAGAATGCAGAACATGATCCATTAACATAATGAGCATCCAGGCAAATCACTGGAGACTATTAGCGAGACTATTAGGGATCTCTCCGAGCCCCATTAGGCCGCTACCTTGAGCACAGTTTAGTCAGCGGGAAGCAAAGGCAATTGGTCGGCTACGCCACGAGGGGAGCCATAACCATGTTGACCTGTGACAGAACCCAACTGACCTTGTTTATTTTGCTCTTTTCCACTACACATGAAGCTGAGCTCAAAAAACGGGGAAAGGAGTGAAAGAGGAGAGTGGGAATGGAGAGCACCAGTTTCTTAATGCGATTAATTCCACTCGGCATTGGAGGGCAAGGAGCTCGACGCTTGCAGCTCAAGCTTGTGCTGACTGGCTTTTAGAGGGAGGAAAAAAAGGGTGGATAAGAGATAAAAGGCTTGTTGAAATACAGAACACTGACACCTTCCCTTCTTGAGAATATTTAGTCAAAAGAATACTGTATACCATAAAATTTGGGCTATAGATCGCAGACAAAAAAATTCCCAATGAATGGGAATCGAGCATATTCATATAGACACATATATATGCCAGTGAATGCATAAGTTGTAATGGAGTATAAATTATACAACATTATACATTAAGGTAAGAGGAAAACAGTCAAAATAAGCATCAGTTAATTTTCTGTATTTTTGGGATTAATCTAGGATCTATGGTTAAGTATGCCTAAGTCAGAACTTAGATCCAATTAAAATACTAAAGGACAGGGGTAGGAAACCTATGGCTTGGGAGCTACATGTGGCTCTTTTGATGGGTGCTTATGGCTCTCCGCTAAACTGTGAGCTAAAATCTGGACACTATGACTAGTCGCTTTAATCTTACATTTTTTAAATAACCCTTTCTGCATGCATGCATGCATCCCATTGATTAGCATCAGGTTAACAATTTTGTCAACATAATTCTGGGACTTTTTCTACTTTAAAGGCAGTGAAATAACTACAAAATGCAGGCGTTTATGTATTTTGACTTCTAGTAAATTCTGATTATAGCTCTCAATGAATAACAATTGAAAATATGAATTGTTTCTGGCTCTCTTTGACAAAAATGTTCCGGACCACTAATATAGGATGACTTAAATAAAAAGTTCCATCAAACAGCTTTTTTAACTCCCATTAGTACATGAGGCAAACGGTGGCTCGCATCTTGAAAATTCTGTTCTTATCTCAAGGTACCAGTATGGCCTCCCTCGTTATTGCATCTTCTATGTCGGGTCAAAGTTTTGCTATGCTTGAGCTGGGAGGTGACAGAATACCCACTGGGAGTAGGTGGCAGAAAATTTATCACATAGATCAGAGACTGATGGAGAAAGCTAAGCCGACTAGCTCACAGCCAGCAGTGCACCTTGCCGGTGGCCACACACACACACACACACACACCCACCAACACACAAGGCTTCATACAGCCTTAAGGCGCTTTTCTGGCTGGAGGAGGATTTAGCTTTATCTTTTTAATTCTCCATCATATGGCGAAGAGCGGCGCTCACATGCCGGTGCTGAAAAGGAAGGAGGCGAGACAGTTGGTCCATTCAGGTCGCTCTCCAATTGTCAGAGAGAAAAAGCAAAAGGCTCGCTTTTTTTTGGCCACAGTGTGGATTTGCAACGCCAGAGAATGCACTTTGCTCGATGTGAGTAGGCAGATTATCATGTTATTGCTGTAATCATCACACAATGTAAGCGAAATCCCGTTCTAGCTACCTTCCATGCACCATTTGGCAAGGCCTCTGAATTTAAAGGAAAGTGTCGGTTATACCTCTTTAGCCATGTTGTCACAGACCTATTGTGGGAATTTAGAGTTGTGGAGGCAAGGGAGAGCCTCGTAGCCACCTGGTGTGCGACAGCGTAGCCGGCTGCCGGGAACAGCAGGTCGGCTGGTTTACATAAGGTCATCGTGCAGCGCCACAGCTGCTCAGCACGTTCCCAACAAACACTACGTGAAGGCGAGCCGCCTACCTTAAATGAATCGCTGCATGCTGCACATCAACAAAAGTGTTTCAGAGACGCTGACTAGCTACGTCGACAAAAAGAGTCAAAATGCGAACATACTTCACAGAAGCTAGTCAAACTTGAACAGAACTAAGCTCTACCCGGTATGAGACAGAAAAACGGAGTAGAGTTGTACCTTTTGGACCTGTTAGAATTAACCACTCTTCAACTGTACTCCCTAGTTATTTATAAGTGTGACTGCACTTACCATCGTAGGTGCCACTCTCCAGGAGAAGGCCACTCTCCTCCAGGATCCGGAAGTCTCCCAGGCTGATAAAGTTGTAGTCCACACCGGGCACCTCCCCATCCCGGGGAAGCCTGGTCGTACCTGTGCAGGGGGAACAAAATAAAACAATCGTTCAAATCTGGCATTTAAATTTTGAAACCAACCAGCAACAAGCTCTAATGATACTAAAAGTGAGGTTATCGTTATTGAAATGTTGCACCCGACAGGGACCAAACTCATTGAGCGCAAACCAATCGCCATTGCCAAATTCAATGCAAATCTCCATCACCCAAATGAAGCTTTTATAGCGGATCGCTTCATTCACTTCAAGGCCATCTGAAGGCCAGAGTTGCCATTGAAGCCCCTCACACTTTCATTTCATTCATCATGCCAGATTTATGCTATCTAAAATTCAAACAGGACAATCAGAAAGTGCTAGGAGAAACACATGTCTATAATGAAAAATATCTGACACTATTTTCCAATCTCCGTTTGCATTTCTTAGTAATTATGCAGAGAAACGACCTTGGCCTCCTGTGAACAAAATGTACAGCGAGGGGGGGGATACAGATCCTTCAAACTGGCCTTTAACATCAGCTGTTCAAAACATTGAATAGCATTTCTTGCTCAACTATGACAAAAACAGCTGCAAAAGAGAGAGGAATGAACCCATTAAACTGCAATAATCATTTTCCCATCAATGTTAGCGAAGAACCTAATGTTGGAGGTTTCTGAAAACTGATCACCATCGAAATATCTTGTTATTCTGCTCCTCTGTGAGCAGATCAGAAAACAATTTCTTTCTCACCGGTATATGCATGTTGTTAACTCTTGATTTAATCATGTTGATTCCTAAGCAGCTTCCTTGATACTTTCCAAACTTGCCACAATTAATGGGGAAGCCGAACTGATTGTGGCAGCCTGTTAGCTTATTAAGTAACTTTATGTCACAGTTCCTGTGTTTTAGTTTTGATTTTCCACTATTACATCCCTGCTCTAATTGGACCGTGACGGCTTCTCTGCACCCCGGCAGATGATTAAACGGCCCGTTTGATAGCAAGACAAACATCAGAGAAGCCTTCTTTTAGAGCTTCTTGGAAATTCGCCTTTTGTGTTATCCGAAGCGCTTGACACTACCTCTTGTCATGTGAGAATGCCAACCCGAGCTGCTTCTCATTAGCGACGTGTGACTTACGACTCGCTCTAAAAAAAAAAATAGAATGTACCCCCGTAGCCCAATTACTGGAGCCGCCGTGGCTGCGTACCTGCCAAATATCTCCCTCAACCATTATCTCACCAGGCCAGGGCAATGCTCCACGATGGGCAGCGACGTAATGAGGCCTCGTTCTAGTTGGGTGCTTTGGGCGAATAAGAATGGCACAGGTGTATGCACACTTCACTTCTTTGAAAGGAAAATGTCCCAATGACGAATTTCCGAGACACTTTTCAGATAAATCGTAGATGAAGGACTCTAAAAGAGCAACCTACAAGATTTGCTCAGATATTGAATTGAAGTTGTCCACTTCAATATAGTATATATATTTTTATCTGGGTTGCAGTGCCATTTCTGGCCTCCCATCTTATATATTGCTCCTTTTCACATTTTTTTTCTACCTCATCATATTCATGGCATCACACATGATCTATGGTGTGTTGGTGTGTATATGAGAAATCTCAAGCCGTGTGGAGCTTGTGTCTGATCTCTGCAAGGATCCGGGGGAGCCACTGAGCTCTTAGAAGGCCCGGGAAAAAAAAAAAAAGCTTTCCTGCTTTTGTCCTCTCCGGAATTATGCATCTTTTTTTTTTTAAATGAGATGGAACGTGCCCAAGGAAGGCTTAACACGGGCACACACACACACTTTTTGTCAGACCTTTGCTCTGTGCTTCTCTTTACTCGTTACTTTCTCTGCAATTTACATTCTTAAGTTGTTTTGTTTTCTCAGGCGACTTAGCTTATGGGCTATTAAAGTTTTGTTCTCACAACAGAAACTTGAAATGGATGAAAGGGCCTTTGGAAAAAAATGGGAAAACTAGTGAGAATGACACTTTAAACCCAGCAATTTGGGGCTTTAGCTTTTTTTCTGCATTACATTTTAAAGCAATCTCTTTGTATAGCCGTTGTATTGTCCTACAATAGTGTTTTGCATTGACTCACATTAATCTTAATCATAGTGTTCACATGGCACAATTCAATATTCTATTCCATCATGCTAAAAAACAAATCATTTATGTTTTAACTAAACATTGCAACATAACAAGAGACGTTACAAAAAGAAAATGGACCATTGAGCCCACTCTAGTACTCGTCTATTTTCATTGATAGTATTGATTCATGTCTAAAATGTCTTTTCCTGTGTCTGTATTCTCACCATCTTGCTACTGTGACAATGAAATTTCCCGAATACGGGATGAATAAAGTTATCTAATATCTAATGCAATCTAATTTTACCCAAAACTGATTGAACCAACCTGATGGGCTGATTGTCAAATTTCACATTCAACCACTATTTCTTTTCAGCGTCTACGTTGATTTTTTTTTGCTTTAATGTGGAGCTGCAAGCCGAGCGCTAAACGGCTGCCACCAAGAAATGATGGGTATAAAATAAGGCTGCCCAAAGGTAATTGAAACAGAGGGGAAGGTGAAGAATGAGAACATGCAAGCGTGTGACAGAAGCCACTTCCCGCTTCTCCCGCTCATTACGGCAGTCATTCAAGCCGGGAATTAGGGTCTGACTCGCTGGGGGTCCCTTGATGAACGGCGCCTATGGGCCATAAAACCTCAACAAGCACCAATGCCCAACACGAAAAGGAGAATGGAAAGCGTGTACGCCGTGACACTTGAGGACGTGCTTGTGTATGTGTGAGATTGAGCTGAGAAATGGATCATTTGCTGTGTTTTTGCCTCAGAAAGTGCTTGCTCAACAGCTTTGCCAGAAAAGATACTGCATTATAGCAGATCCTCAGAATTTTAACGTGAATTTCAGAATATTGTTAATGTCGCCTGTCAAACGAATCCTAAAACAAACTAAATTACACTATATATACAAATTATTCAAAACCATGTTTTTTTTTGCCTTAGGAAAGTCAATTCATCTTAACTCTAATGTAAAATGTTTTCTTCACATTCTATTCAGTTCTCCTTTTTCTGGACTGAACCTCATTACAACGTTAACAAGTTAAGAAAACCAGTCTAAAAAAAACCAACTGAAAATGGCATGCTTCTTTGTATACAGCGTACAATGACTTTAGATAAGGCATGATCTGTTTCCGCAAGGTAAAGAAGTTTTAGGGAGGTTGCTGAGATGTCCTTGCAGTGGTTACTATGGTGACAAAGTGCTTGAAGAAAATGCTGCTTGAGAAAGTGACGGTGTTTGAAAGCTGTGAGAGGTATGGGGCTGCATAAATAGCCACGACAAAATGAAAAGGTGACAAACCATTTACGCCATTGGGTTCTACATATTATGCGTTACATGTACAGAATCACAATAACATCTATATACAAAAGACACGGGAAAAAAATCCCCAATTGTATATAAATTGAGTCAGGCTGAAATGCTCGATGAAGTTTAAACTCGACAACCTAAATTTTGACCACAAAAGAACCAGGCTTTACATGTGAAAATCTAAAGGGTTCTTTCTGTGAAATATAACTATAGTAAAACAGCCTATCGAGAATCCAACTGACCTTTTAACTCACCTACCACTCAACTCAAAATCTATAGGTCCAAAATGCAGACATTTAGTTTGAGACAAAAACTATTGTGGCTCTGGGTGGCTAGTAGAAGTAATACGGATTAATTAGGCCAAGCAAGTGAGCCAACTTGTGTCGGACATCAAGGGAAAATCAATCACACGCCTGCCTTGATGGAAACAACCAGTCAAAGTTCAAACAGATCAGTTGAACCAAGATATGTACGTTTTGTTCTGACCCTAAAAGCCAACCATTATTTGTTGGCGATCATTCAAAACCAATTTTGTCCTTGCTTTGACTTTAGAATCAATTTATGAAGGTTTAAAGAGCAGAAAATTGCAAGTGGCAGTAAGTGCAAGGATGCAAAGAAATATAGTTTTTTTTGCAGTAACTTAGGCATAATTAGTTGGATATGATTCAAAATCAATGGTCTTTGCTTCAGAGTTTTTCATTATGATAAAATGAAAACAAAAGAAAGAGTGCCATTATCAATAATTATTGTCTGGGAACTTGTACCTCAGAAATGTTTAATTGTATTCAAAATCCATGATAAATGTTAAAGACTAAAATGGAATTGTAGAGTTGATTCAAAAACTCACAAAAGAGTATTTTTTTCAGATATATTTTTTAAAAGACCAGAAAATCGCAACTGGTGAGTTGCCATTGATTTTAACTCTCAATGCCACCCTTGAAAATGTGTAATTTTGCACCAACCTGTCAAGGTCTGAAAGACATTTGAAAGGAAAAGTTTCATACAGAATTATGACTTACATCCAAAATCACAGTGTCTAACAGTTTCAAAATAAATAACTCTCATTGTTTGGGACAATAGACATCGACAAAGAAACTAATATAATTTTATGATAAAGTAAATGCATTTCCTTATCGGTTATTAAATGTAGTACAAAATGGACGGCTTTCGGCCCTGGTTGAAAGGGCATATTTCCACGTGCTTTATATATTTTAAGACATTAATAAATAATTTCCTAATATTTTCTCTGATTTTGTGTTAGCTCACATCTTTCATACAAAATTGGGAGACCTTGACCAATTTGAAAGGGTTTACTTGATAGTTGTGTGACGACCGTGGAACAAATTAGAGAATTTACATATAAAGTACCTCTACTTACGAGATCTTGAAGTTACAAAAAAGTTAGAGGTACTACTGTAACAGGAAAAGTAGATATTTTGAGTGGTATTACAAGACATCAATAATTCAAGTATAACTGGCATTTCAAGGGATAAAACACTAAGTTATTTAATGTTTGCTCATTTTAAAAGATTCTTTTTTTTTAACTTGTAATTGCCAGCCGTTTGCAGATTATTTTAGCTAACATTTTGTTTGACGAAATCTTAAGAAGAAAAATACCAAATATCTTTAAGCAGAATGAGTGAATAAGGTTGAATTTCATAGTTATAGTTCAAGAGCATTTTAAAGCATTGTTTTATATCCATTTTTATAAACTGTGTAGTATTATTAAATCCCTTCAAATGAGTGTTATTAACAGCACTCTTCTCTGTGGTGTGTCAAATTTACAAGGAATGTTTTTCTTTGCGTTGAGTAGAAAACATTAATGTCAAAATGAAACAAAATACTGATGGGTTAACGGTAGCTTTGTTGTCTTAAAGTGTCCACAACATGTCAAATGTGTCAATGCAGTAAAAGAATTAAAAAACATGCATAAATATGATAGACTATCACTTAGGATAATAATTTGCAGATGACACTCTGCAGACTAATGTGTCGGTTAAATTAACAGCAGGCAAAGTCACCTGAAGCCAAGTATTATGTATCAATTAAAATTGTGTCCAAATTATCAACACATCTCTAAATTGGTTTAGGATTATTCTGTCAGACACAGTGATAAATGGATGGTTTAGGGTTAGGAAAAAAGCACATTTGTAATACTTACAAGGGATTGTGCGCAGGTAAAGGTTGTCCCGTATGATCTGCTGTAGTTTGTGGTCCAACGAGCCCTTCTGAAACTGCAAACTGAGGTAGTGGCGAAGGTCCGTGTTCAATACTTTGCCTGTAGAGAGGAGCGAGACGGACACATAACGGGTCAATACGACACAGTGGCACACCTTCGGAAAAGAGTTCACGGCCAAAAGAGAAATCAATCACAGCCTTGTCGTCTCATCAAGGCATCAGCGGTGTTAAAGATCACGCCATTGATTTGGTGATATCATATCGTTGACTTCCTTTCTGCATGGTTCTCCTAATTGAAAATTCAATGCAGTTCTATGAAAATGATGGAGTGTGGAGAGCTTCTACCTAACAGACGGGAATGTGATTGAAGAGAAATCAACTACAAGTGAAAATATATGTAGGTCATGAGAAATTGTCTGTTTTAGCCATCGAATGGACGCTGATCTCGTTAATAAAAATGTTCCTTCGTGTTCTTGTTGATTGGATCAAGTTAAAAGCGTGACGTGATGGTTACATTTGTGGCCACCTGTTCTTACAATAACATTCAAATATTCAAAAATTTCATTTGTCCACAGAGAAATTTGCTGGAATTTTGTTCTCAGCTGTGATAGGCAAGAAATCACACTTGACTTCTTCTCATTGTTTTAACAAGCTCATGAACAATAGAAAAACTGTGAAGCGTATTAGACTCCTTGATTTTTTCTCTAAAGAAACAGCAAGTTGCTGCAACGATTCGCGAAGCTGCAGGGAGAGGCTTCTAGCTCGTCATGAAGAAAGCAAATCTTTCTCAAGAGGAGATCTGCAATGTCTGCTTGGCCTCTATCGGCATCTCCTGACAGGAAGAAGAAAGCCGCTTTTAAAGCGTTGCATTTTTAGAGAAATATATCAACGCCATTTTCTTTCTCCTTCCCCTTTGCAGACCAAACGTACCTCAGCAGGACTACTGCGCCATCACGTGAATATATCTCAGCAGGACTTAAGATGATGTAGATGTCGTGTACGCTCTGATGAAAACAGCTATGGAAGCTAGATGGAATAATGATGAGCTCTGGGAATAGTTCTATCAGCTTTTTCCACCCTCAAATCCTCTTTGCCACTCCTCATCTTGCGGGAGACATCCCAAAACAGGCCATTATTATGGCAGAAATCCGATTATTTTTGCACTTTAAAATGCTTCCAAATATCGGACGTGGTAGAAACACCCAGCGCGTCCGTAGGCTTCAGAAGTCGCCGCGACCCACGAGAGATGAGCGAGCGATGCTCGGCTCCTCGTTGAAGGCCATCGTCACAGCTGGTCAAGCCGACAAAGGGAAGGGGGGGGGGGGGGTGATATAACTGAGGCCCAATCCTGCAAAGGCATCGTAAAGCTGGCCCAGAAATATTGCTCTTTGTTCCAATTCAGTTTGCACGCATGGGAGTTGATGCATGAAACAAAGCTATTCGAACTTGACACTTTCATCAAGGACTTCTACAAAGTCTGCTTCAAATTGGTCGGGTTCCCTTGTCTCAGGAGCGCCATTTTCGGATGCAACATGACAAGGCGGGGGTTGAAACGTCTTTGTATAGACTTGATTTGAGGCAAAGCTTTAAGTTCTTTTGGCATGTTTCGAGCCCCTGACTATTTTCCGGCTCGTGACTGGTGGGGTTAAACGTGTGTCAGGAAAACTACGTTAGACTTGACATCCTCAATGGATACATCAGAAAATTCAGTACATGTCAGAAAGCTCCTTCAACGTTGACTAGACTGAAGCTTTAATATCTAACTGAATTAAGTATGGAAGCACCTTTGGGTATTTTGCTCGTGTATACATACATAGATACCGCCTTAAATGAAGTTATGAATGTTGATCTGAGCATGATGAAATATGACGGCACAGCTAGAAATAACTCATGAGGGAAAGAAGTCAAAAACAAAGTATGATGAATTTGAAATGATAGGGTGTTTGTGTACATAGGAATTCATTAATACTGTAAAACTGTATATCAAAACATATGGAAACAAATAGATTGCATTGGTGCTCACATAGCTGGACAATTCCTGACTAGCTGCCCTTTTTTTCAATTTTCTAAATGGCTGCATCCTCATTAGGATCACGGGGGTGCTGGAGCCTATCCCAGCTGACTCCAGGCCAGAGGCAGGGGACACCCTGAATCAGTGACCAGCCGATAGCAGGGCACAAGGAGACAGACACACCCATACCTAAAGACAATTTAGAGTGTCCAGTCAGCCTACCATGCATGTTTTTGAAATGTGGGAAGAAAGTGGAGTACCCAGAGGAAAGCCACTTAGGCCCGGAGAGAACATGCAAACTCTATACAGGTGGACCAACCTGGATTTCAACCCAAGACCCCAGAGCTGTGAGGCCGATGTCCTAACCACTCATCCGTCGGGCTGCGAGCCATCATTTGTGAGCCAGAGATATAATAATTGCAACAAAATAAATAAATCGTTTCTTAAATCATCATTCAACTTAGAGGAGCTCCATTGTGTCAAATAATACCCTCTGAACAGCCAAAATCCCATGCTTTGACTAGCTGCTGACAGATTCTAGAAAGGAATGAGCAATAAGTAGCAAATGCCACACAGAATATCACTTTGCATTGTTGGCACATGGTTGTGCAACGTGGCGCCTCGGCGATGATGAGCCGCCAGTTGTTAGCCGTCAAAGTGGCTGCAAAAGAGTGGCATTTGGATGCCACTATGCAAAAAACAAAACCAAAACAATAACAAACAGCACTGCAGCAATGTGTTCCTCCTGCAGTGTGTTGTTGTTGCTGCAATCGCGGTGGCCTGTCAGCGACCGTTAGTGATGCTGTCACATTTCCCGAGTGGACTCGCTCATCTTTTCCCCCGCAGATAACGCCGCTATTGTACCAGACCTCATTTTTCCGCCGACAGTGCCTCAGTGGACTCTGTTGTGGCCATCAGACGCCGTAGCTGTTTGTAGCCTACGTCTTTGAGGCCTGGGCTGAAAGCCAAGATGCCCAATTTAACCAAAAGGGAACAATTACATAAGTGAGTTTGGGTCTACATATATATAACTGAAATTACATTGTGTGTTGTTCTCCTTATTAGGGAGCCAGATGTTTTGAATTATGCTCTTATGAACACACTTAAATGTCTTATTGTCAAATTTGTAATGAGACATTTGAATTTTGGGGGGGAAGATTCAACTGAGGAGTAACAACAAATGAGAATTTAAGTCCAATTCATTTGAACTAGGAGGGCTTGGCAGTGAGTCGCCATGGGTGGCAATAGAAATCCACTCTCTAGATGTCGAGGGTCGAGTGGGTAGAAGGAGTTGACTCATTCACAACTAACTATCTTCAATGAAGAACTCATTTACTGGGCGGCCCGGCGGCTGAGTGATTAGCACATAGACCTCATAGTCAGAGAACTGGGTTCGAATCCAGGTCGGTTCACCTGTGTGAAGTTTGCATGTTCTGCGTGGGTTTTCTCCAGGTAATCTGGTTTCCTCCCACGCTCCATGGTAGGTTGATTGGACACTAAATTGCCGCTAGGTATGAGTGTGAATGGTTGATTTTCTCCTTGTGCCTTGCAGTTGATTTATAGAGTTCAATGCAAACCCCCCCCCCCCCCCCAATTGAATTGGATTTAAAGTCTGTTGACGTCAATAACAACAAATGAGCTAGTGGGTAAATTGTTATAATGATTTTGGCTATTAATAGAGTTTGGCAAGTGAGCATACGCACGGTGTCCGTTACGTCATGAGTGAGGAATTCTCCCTTGAAGCATATACGGCGTCCAGCGGGTGTTCATTATTTGAGTCATCTGCTTGTCACTTAATTACGTGTCCGTGGTGGAAAGGGACTATGCCATCAGCTCCTGCAACATTTTGTAGCACACCGGCTTATTGGGAAAGAAGGACACCACGGGAAGGAATCCTTCTCAATTTGAATCATCACCTCTGCTTTGTATTTTAAATAGAAAAACACCGAAGAACAGCTACTTTAAAAAAAAAGAAAAATTAATCTGCCTTTTGTGATCTGTTACAACATACTTCCATCCCTCATTCTTTGTCTCTTGTACAAAGAAATAAATTACAACTTTCTAAAATCAAGGCATTACTTGTTATTCACCCTCTATGGATATAGGTCAGATAATATATAATTCCTAACGGTAATGAAAAATATTTTTTAATAGTGAACTGTAACTTTAATAGAATAATGATACATAGTACAGTGTAGGAGAAATTCAAGTGTATAGTTTTCACTGTTTGGGATCTCAACGTCAATAAAATGGAACTTTTTTGGACCTACGCATTCATATTTCAATTCAAAAATATGAAATGAGCCTAAGCAACAAAATTTCATGCATCCAAAGCTTCCAATCAAACACTTGCACAGCTGCCTTTTAAATCCCTAATATTCAAGCACTTTCCCCATAGTAAAGTGCATGCAGGTAAACGCTTGGCCAACAACCAACCACTGCCAGCTCCATTGACT
The DNA here is from genome assembly GCF_051989575.1 of Stigmatopora nigra. Lineage (NCBI taxonomy): Eukaryota > Metazoa > Chordata > Actinopteri > Syngnathiformes > Syngnathidae > Stigmatopora > Stigmatopora nigra. Next base: position 11,796,612 of record NC_135517.1, on the reverse strand, counting down.
CAGCGCCATCCTATTCGCCCGTTTCTCCTCTAACCCAAACCCCCCCCCCCCCCCCCCCCCTTGGCATCCCGCTCTCATCGTCCACATTTCCTCCACCGTAGCCTAACCCCCACGGCCGACCGTGGCCATCTTTAGGGACGAGAATCGCCCCGGGCAGCTTTTTGAGTGACAACTGCATTGCAGCGAGTCCTGTTACAGGGGCTGTTGAGGTGTGGGCGAGGGCCAAGAGCGCCATAAGCCTCGTTTATAATCTCACACCTCAGCCAACACCGTCGAATGGATTCACTTCACTTTATGTAAGCGGCACGCAATGGCGGGTGGCGCATCCTGCAAGGAAAAAGGCCCACTGGACACGCTGCCGCGCACAACTGGCCGATAAAAGCAAACTGGCAGTCATCTGGCACGCTCCAAATCTCCATAAACACACAATTTCACCCTTTTTTAAAAAATCCTGACAAATAGCACCTTTACCTTCACATACCGAAAAATTTTCTATGCACATTGTCAACTTTGACCTTCATTCATGTCATCTTTTTTGTATAAGCGGATAATAACACATTTCCGGCCCAGCGAGTTTACAAGTAGACACTGTGACATCTGCTTTGCACTAAAGTTAACTAACCATATGCTACCTTGAATCTATTCTTCAGCACTGGGGAAATGGCAGCGCAACCTTTCTAAATACAGTTAAAGGTTGCATTAAACTAACAAAAAGGGGCCACTCAAATTTTTTTTTATGGTGAGATCACAATATGAGTTTTAATGGCTTGTGTACAAATAGTTGGAATGATTGAGCAAGATATTCTGTGCTAATTTACATTTCAACCTGGTTTATGCTGGCTAAAGTATGTGCTCAATGTTAAACCCACAGATTGAGTCACAGTGGTCCCACAAATGTACACTAGTTGACTGAAATGGAATTTCTATACGCTGTCCCCACAAATCCCATTTTGTACTGATAAGAGCAATAAAATGTAGAATCTGCCTTTTTTCTGAGTTAAATCCAGATTCACATTAGTAAGCATGGTTTAAAGCTACTATACTTCATTCAAAACAGTGCAACTGAATCTTTTGGAACAGCAACTACACAAAGACTACACAACTACATGCAACACAGAAAAACAAGCAAACCCATAGTGAGATGTGTTGTTTGCAGATGGGTCGTCCTATCCCAAGCTTGTCGCCACATCGTGTCAGCATAAAAGAGAAGTCGTGTTTTTTTCCCCGTTCTTTTAATGCCAACTACAAGCAGGGTTTAATTATTAAACGTGCGAGTTAGAGACAGGAACCGCATTACATATTGAAATGAGGTGGAAGCTGAGCAACACGGTGACAAAAATCCTATCCGCTACCATCTTGTACATGTAATGGTACGACCTCGATACCCATAATGCATCGGAGCCATCTTCCAAAAGTGGGAAAATATCCTAGGAGTGTTGGGAACATCACCTTTAAACCTGTATTTAAGGAATTACTTGAGTTAAACGCTTGCAATTCCTTGCTGAGGAAGTTGCATTTTTAGAAAACGTCTAACTGTTTCATCACATAAGTCAAGCTACGATTTCATTGGGTATTCCGTTTGATGTCTAATGAGTCTGCAACAAAAAAAAAAAAAGAGGCCCGAGTCATTTCAAACCAAAGATATCTGTCGCGAGGCGCTTCCCCATTAATCCGGCCAGCCGAGAGGGAGCGATAAGACGAATATATCGGATTTTATCTCGGGATCAAGCTACAAAAGACTGTCTGTGGCATCCATCTCGCAGGAAGCGGGAAGATTTCATGGCTTCCTATTTTCCTCCAGGTGAGGTGTTTTTCAGAGGCTGATGAGGACGGCGATGCCATCATGCCCGTCATTTTGGAGACAGCCAGTATCTGGCTAGCTCGATTATTAAAAAAAGAAGAAGAAATAAGAGCAAAAGTAATGTGTGAGATACTCCTGTCAGATTTGTTATGTTACAGGTGAGCCACAGCCTATCTCGAGTGAGTTTTTACGAGTTGAAAGATATCTCAGAAATAACACAATTTACTTTACGATCTTACAGATCCCTCTGATGGATTGCAAAAAAACATGATGAAGCTGCCTGCAGTGGCATTTACGATAAAGACAGCTAGAAAGAAGAAAAAAAGTTCAAAAAAGTATTTTAAAAAAACATCACTGGTCTGTATGTCAAATTCAAAATGACTGTCAAAGATAAAAATCAATTTTCCTCACATCGAACTGGGAAAGTTGAGGACTTGTTCACAACAATCAAATTGGAGTTATTTAGCCTATCTACCTTAACTGTTCAAATCCACAAGGCTATAATTGTTAATACTATGTCGTATACCAATGTTAACACTTTCCTACCATTTCAAGTGAATGGAGGTCGTGACTAAATTTCAAGTGAAACAGGGTTTGTTTGCCATCACTAAAGACTCGGTGGATGCAAAAAGGTGCAAGCTCACTGCTTAATTCTCCTCCCTGGGCTACCGGCTCCCTTTTACGTTTTTTTTTTTCTACCTCCTTGTCATAAGAACGTCATTATTGTTGCTACACCAAAATGCAGCTAGCGCGCACTTTCTTCTTGAGTGAACAGAGAGCATTGTGGGGGCATCTTGGGAAAGTGCATCGTGCATTGAAAGAGAAACAGAGCACAGATGTTTAACACACACACATTCACATTATGAATGCAAGACTATTACAAATAAATGAGTGCTCTTGTCAAATGAGTTCACACAATGCAGATTTATGCTCGGTTCAAACTTCGGTTGTGGGAAGGTTACATATATGAAAATATTGAAGCAAAACTGAATTTTTCTGTGATTTTGGGACTATAAATTACACCTGATTATCAATTAAACCAGCCAAACAATGAACAATGACTAGAAATAATCATTTCAGCAATAGTTAACTGAAAGGTGCATTTTGGGGGGAGAATTTTTATTTCATTAGGAACCAATAACAAATTGGTCCCAAATGGACATCAACAGGCTAAAAAACTGGCATCTGTGAACCTATCCTATATATATATAACTCACAGCTAAGTATAAATCGCAGGTGCCCCCAGAAAATAATAATAAAGTGTGTCCATAAAATATGATGAACTATACTTAACACTGGAAACAAGCAATTGTACCTTTGCCCGCTTCCAATGTACAGTAGTCTAACCAGCAAAGACGACACTCCCTGGTAAATAATAGCATTCCACTTCAACTATCATCTACGCTCCGCTTTGCAGTAACGAGAAGCTCATACAGCAGCTCATAACAAAATCGTTAAAGCGGCGGAAGGACATCCCAGTAACTCGCAGGGCACCATCTTAATCCCCTTTTTAATAATCCTTCTGCTTGACAGAAACTGCAGATCAATTTGTAACAATGAAGCCAAAGACTATGCCGCCATTCTCACAGTACGAGAAAAGCAGCTGCTCATAAGACGTACAGTGGCTGCGGAGTTAGTGGATCCACGCTTGGGGATGAAAAGCTCAAGTCCGTCATGAGGCCTTATCGACTTCAAGTGGTTCCAGTCGAGGGGTCTGCAGGGAAGCGGACGGAAATGTGCTTCTAATAGGCAAAAGGCTATGGGAGTTAGTGGGAGAGATTATCAAGTCGGACTGGTTATCAAATCGGCTGGTGAACAGAGCTGCCAACTACTCAGAAATTTCAGGATCTTACCCGGAAATGCAAAGCAAACCAATTTTTTTTTACCTAGGTCTACAATGTCTTGTGTGTCTTGTGTCTGTCTTGCTATTGCAACCAAGAAATTTCTCAAAAACGGGATGAAATAAAGTTCTAATCTAAACTCCGGACAACCACCCTAGAGTCTGCAAATCCACAAAAAAATGTCACTTACATTTTTTTAAGCAACTATTTCGGAAAAGTACCAAATTTCCCAATGAAATGCCTCAAAATTCTGATCATGGCTGCGGCTTCCGCCATCTTTATTCAACTGCACTGTAAACCAGAAGAATTCGGAAACACGAAAGCATTGTGAATCATCCGAGTTACAAGTTCTGACCAATGATTCATCTTGTGCGACTTCAGTGCATATTGATTTTGCATGAATCGCATTCACTCCGGATAAACTCCGGAAATGGGACGAGGGTACTCCTGAAATGGGGTCAACAGGGGTTGGCAGCTCTGCTGGTGACTCTAAGCCTGTACGAATATGATGCGGTAAATACAGGATGTTAAATTCCGTTGCATTTTTCTGGCTTTTCACAGAGCGCGCCCATGGTTGCACGCAGTTTTCGGTATAATTTAAAATGAGATGCCCACGAGGCAAATAGTGAGGCCTTCTATTAGCGAGGTAGAATAAAAGCACACCATTCATTTTGAAGTGAAGGAGGCTCGCTGCGAACAGTAATTGAACTTGAACACTGTGGATGATGCAATCAGTCTTCCTACCTCTACTGTACTTCCCGTCACGTTATGCTCGTAAAGTCATTATGTCTGTCGAAAAGCCCATTACCTCAACCGAGCCTGAAAGAGCCAAAGCGCGAGTTGTAGAATTTTTGGTTTGATTCATTTCTAGCTATTAGGATTGGCTTACTGAGCAGGTGTGGGACCTTGAAAGTTCTTTCTAGATTTTATTAAGGTGCAGATATTACAGGGGGGAATCTTGTGTTACAGCCATCACATGAAAAAAACCCAGACATTTATTGAGGCTGGATAAGATAGCAGGTTAAGTTTTGTCTTGATCTCAGAACATGGCATTGATTTGTAGAGTTCTGTCCAATAGAGTGATGTTTCAAACATGCAGGCCAAATATACCTTACCTTTTATGCATACAAGTATATTGTATATATACATGTATTTATGTATATTTATTAATGTCTAAAATGTATTTTCCTGTGTCTGTATTCTCAGCCACTTGCTACTGTGACAATTTAATTTCCCGAATACTAATCTAATCTAATTTTAGCCACAATGGCAAAATATCCACCTTTATTTTACAAGAAAAAGTCTCCGTTTTTGACTGGTAACTTTTATGTCTTTGTGATTTAGTGTAGAAGACAAAACTGTATAGTTATAAGCGTGAAGTAATGGAAAAATATTGTGGCTGTTACTTTAGAAATGGCTTTTTTTAATGTTGTATTGTGTTTGGTTGAAATTGTGCTCAGATTATTACGGAGAACATGAGCAAAAACTTCCAGAATCAGAGCAAACCTATGGGGTTGTACATCTTTTCTCCAAGTAGGTCTTTCACTAACAGGCTGGCTCATGCATGTTCCTACAAGGAGGATGACACCAGGCCACGAGGGGCATCGGCTCTCAACTCGCCAGTGATACAAAGGCTGGTGTGGATCCGCGTCCACGCGTACTAGTGGTGCAGAAGTCAAATTTGACAAGTCTGCAGCTTTGGTGAATGTAGTTTCCCATGAGAGGGAACAATACTGTCAAGGCTGGAGGGAGGGAGGAAGGGAGATCGGGATAACGTGGGCGGCCGTGACAGCCCGGCTCAGGTGTGCGCGGTGACCCGTTAATAAGATCTCGGATGGATTGTTCGCTGAAAAAGATGGAGATGTGGCGCTAACTCTTTCATGGATCAGGTGCAACACTACAGCGGAGTCAAGCGTGGCATGACACGTGACGGCGTATGTGCGGAAGGAAACCTCATGATTTTGTTGATAAATATACCATTTGATAATACACTTAATCCACCATACTCTGCCAGATATGGACACAGTCAAAATGATAAATACTGAATTAAATTTAGGAAATTGTTGTTCACAGCCACCAAAAACGATCAATGTCCTATTTTGATTAAATGAAAACTAAAAGTGAAAGACAGATGAATCAAATTTCTACTTGAATTTCAATCATGACCCATCATTAGCCAAAATGCTCATATCCACTTGGCATTTTTTCACTCCGATTAGAGGCAACACAAAAGATGAGCTCTGGACGACTCACATTGATTGAAAAATTGCCAACAAATAGCCCAAATTTTCCTCGATTACTCGATAGATTGTTGTGCTCCTCCAGTCAAGTCTGTGCATAATCATTGCAGTCACTCAAATTTGTAGTGGTTGAAAGGCCAGGTGTTAAAAGCATGTTCACATAAAGCCCCTGACCACAAGACTAGAATCTGTTGTTTTACTGTCCACATGGCCCGTTAAACAAGACACGCACGTCCATTACGCTGATCCTACAAGACACACGACCTCAGGTGTTCAGTTGCCATCGCCTCATTTCTCACGCGGACAAATTATGTAACTGATTCGCCATGGCAGAAGTGTCCAAACTTTTTTCTCCGATGACTGCACATCGAAGAAACTGAGGCTGAAAACAGACATTCTTAATTAAAAATTAAATTAAATACAGTTTTAGTATCAACTCATTGACTAGCATTTACTGACATATCTTTTTTTTAGTCTTTAAAATCAAAAGGTGGTTATTGGTGCAAATCTTTGACAAGTCATGTCACAAACACTATGCAGCATTAAAATCAATGTCCATAATCCCTCACATCTCTGTTGTTTAAATGACCTAATCATTCATGCATGTATTCATTGAAATATTTAGGTCCAGCACTGTCTGCTGTTGATTCCAATCACTTTAAAAATGAGAGCTAATGATTGTTTTCAGCTCTCCTAGTTAAAATTGATTGGCCCTCTATCGTCATCAATGCTAGGCCATTTTAATAAATGTCAAAACCAAACATCTTGTTTTATTCCATTTGGTCGCTCTACTGATAATTGCTTACTCGCAAAGGCAAACCCCATCAGTTGTTACTATAGCAACAGTGACATCACATCACGACTACACAAACACAATCGAGTAGAAGAACTACACATGCAAAACTCCCTACGACCCTATGAAAAATAGATTCCGCAGATATTTAATATTGCACATAAAACCACTGTTTGTCCCGTTTTCTATCGCTAGCAATTTAAGGATAGTGCGACAAGCCTTTGAATGACATTACATCTGTGCACTGACCTAAATACATCAGCAAATAACGATTCATTCTGGCCATTTAAGAAATGAAAACCATTTTGCCAAATGGGAAGGTCCAGAGATTAGGTTAAAAAAGTATTATAATAATATTATTATATGAGAATTTATGCATGTGAGTATGTGTTGTTGTACACTTTGGCAATGTACCATAAATGCAGTATTTTGACAATTCAACACTAAATATTTTGTGATGGGTGGCCCGGCAGCTGAGTGGTTGGCCTCACAGCTCTGGGCCCTGTGTTCAAATCCAGGTCGGTCCGCCTGTGTGGAGTTTGCATGTTCTCCCCGGGCCTGTGTGGGTTTCCTCCGGGTACTTGTACTAGTATGACTAAAATGCAATACACTATATTTGGTGTTTTTTTTGTTGAGTACGAGTGGAGTACAACTTTTTGGAGTTTTCATTGACTAGACCCAGTTGTTGTTAGTGCCTAAAATTGAATAACTATCTAAAGACAGTGAAAGACTAAAACGCCAGCCAAAAAAACAACATTGATCAATAGTGACGAATGCAATGGTTGTTAAACACACGAAAAAATCGGCATCAGCACCATACATCCAACAATGAGTCCCAATAAAGCTAAAGATGTTGCATATCAACTGCAAAACTCAACAAGTGCTCCGAGACCCAGCAAATCACTCAGCTTGTGCTTGATAACAGGGATTGTTACAGCCAACTAATTGCCATGCCTAGTGATTATCCTTCGTAAACATAGGAAGAAGCTGTAATTATTCCTTTCAAAGGGAATTTCACATCGCCTACTTCGGGGCGGGGGACGCTTGGTGGCTTTTATATCCGGGAGGTCTGCTGTCAAAGAGGGAGGAAGCATTTTTTTATTATTATTATTTTTTTACCAAAGCTATGATGAAGCTTCATCGACCACAACGCATTGGTGAACATGTGCTATGGAGCAGAAACTAACAATGTACACGAAAGAATGTACACACTGTAATTGTTAAGTCTTCAAATGTTTCCAGCAGTAAACCTGCAGCGGGGGACTGCTGACATGTCTTTATAAATTATAGAGCAGATTGAATGGTAACAAAAAAAGGATGGGGAGGCTACCTGCATGCTTCCTGATGACGAAGGAAATCACACTGTCAAAACACTTGGATCATCAGGGACCACTTTCTCCACCTGACGTGAGACCGCCCTCTCAGAGTTACGATTAATATTTATGGATAGCGAAAAACACGCCAGCGATGGGCACAATAGTTAATTTAATCAAGTGTAAGCGAACTTTCCCCCGCCCGCCCTAAACGCCCACCACCCCTCCAAAAAAAAAAAAAAAATCACACCGCTCTGACAGATAATCCGCTTTCCCGGAAACGCTCGCAACAGGATTAGCCCCCGAAGGGGAGCCGGGATGCATTTTACAGAGGCAAGTGAGGGAAAGCAAACAAAGTGGGAAGCAAACAAGGCGGAATAGAGGAAGTGATCGAGAAGTAAGATATGTATCGAAGAGTAAGAGAAGATAAAAAACACATTAAAACTTCAAGTGCACTCCCTTTGCCAAGGTCAATGTGGCAAATCAAATGTCAACTGTCGCTATGCTGTGAAAAATACAAAAAAATGTAGACTATTAGTAGAAGGTCAAAAATGTACTTGACAATTTTTTTTTCAAAAAGTAAATATTTACCGCAAAATACTTGTGTATAGACGCAATTTTGCGAGACATTCCAACCAAGAGGCATTTCGTGCATGGTGAGGTCACGCCTTAGTAACAATGTGTGCATTGCATCCAAATATGATTTATGGATAAACACTTTCACTTCAATGATTGCATGCTGCAGTTGTGCTTGAGCTTGCTCTTGTAAGCAATATAAGCATTGAGAAAAATCCCATTTTCTATTTTGAGATACGTCTCATGTCATCTTGGGTCATTTTCCATTATAGTGTCATCTTGAATTTATTTTTAAGTCATGACATAGGAATTAATTTTGAATAAGATGACATCTCAAATGCACAATGCGCCTACCTGAACTAGGTGTTATTTATTCCTCACAGGATGTATTTTGAAGTTTGTATTGGTGCAAGAGAATCTTTGAACTGGTTACTTGTGCAACTATAAAAAGGAATGTCAAGTAAAACTCAAGTTACTATGCTGCATTTGCAATAAGCTGAAAGTAATCACAATAAAAATTATACAGCGTGAATGAAATAACATTTGAAGGCCAATTGGGGGATAGACAATAATCATTTATTTAGAATACATTTTTTATCTGATTACACGGGAAAGGTGATATGAATTAAAACGAATTAAACACCACTGTATTTAAGTTTTTTTTTTAAATGTTCGCTTATGCCGATTAAATCGAGGCGCAAACGATAAAATTAAAATAAGTCATAACAACGATTTGGGGCACATTTGAAGGACAGAGAGTTACTATTTTATTTTTCAGACTTTAACCACCTTGATAATTTCCTTTGAGTGGCAGTCAGCTCACCATGCTGTTCCTCATTAGTGTGTCATGAAATTGAGTGCTTCAAAGTTGCCTAAAATAGGAATATATTCACTTTAAAATATGGAATTCTATTTTCTCTTTTACCTCATTTACGGCGTTACCACAATCAATAAGTTACCTTATTTACTGCAAGGCCTAGAAGTAAAAAAAAAATTGGATGTTTGTTGCAGTTAAGGGCAGCAAATGAATTTGGGGGTGTGGCAGAGGAGGGCCTAAAGATCTAGCGCTTGCTTGCTTGATTAAATTCTTCCATTCTCAGCCTAATGCCCCTGCCTTGAATTATTCAATCCAAGTTGGGTGGAGGTGGGTGTGTAGCGGCCAGTTTGCGCATGCTACAAGATGGCTAAGTGTGTTAGCTAAAAAAACATAATGCAAGGAAGCCCGGCCATGCATAATAGAGGGAAAGCCAGGGCTAGTGGGCCCCTTGTCGAGCAGGGCACCATTAGTGGGGAGGAGGGTGGAGGCGTTGGCAAAATGGCCATCATCTTATTCCGGGGCGCACTCGGTTGAAAAGCCAAATTATGGACTGACACGTTTGTATTCATTACCTTTGGATGGAAGACGACAAAAGGATTAGGAAATCATTAAAGGCCACAGAAGAGAAAAAAAATAATGTTTGCCACTAGTACTAGACCAAAATGTCGTGTTAAAATAAAGTGAAAAGATCTCTATCCTAATCTCGAATTGTTCAATCAATTCAGATGTATGCTTCACTGTCACTGCACTTTGAACAATTATTTGGAATCCTTTCTTTGTAGGCAGATAAAAGAAAAGATGGCGGTAGTGGTGTTGGCAAGGGTGCAAGATTGGAGAATACAAACAGACAGTGTGTAAATAAAAGCATTCAAATGGAGCCCCGTTGCTTTTAAGCATGCATGAGCCCGTTTTTGAATTAGTCTCCTTGATCTGGGACAGATGACGGCACGGACAGAATATGAGATGAGGACAACCCAACTCGTTTTTTAAATATTATTCCCCATTGGACTTTGTTCCCTGCTATCTTCAGATGAAAAATTGAACCAGTGATGACCATATGTTACCACAGTGCGATGTCTAATGGTCCTGGAAAGTTAGTATACGATTCTAAAATGTATACAAATATAATCTACAAATCAAATCTGTCGTTTCATCATAGATTCAAAATAATCATAATAATTGGCGATCTATAAATGAATGTTCTCAATTTTTTTTATTGTGAACCGAGTGTTAATTTGACCAATTACATTCAGTATGTAGCTAAATCAATAAGTCAAAATACATATCCTCTCGACTTGTAATAGCCTTGCATCAGTGTGTATTATTAAAAAGTATGCATCTATGTGTATGTGTTCATGATAGGCAGCCACAGGGCTGTGACGCAACATGTCATCTTGTCACAGCACGACACTGATGCCATCAGAAGGGTCCACGGGAGGTAAACATGATGTCATAGTTTACCAAATATTTACTAGAAGCCGATTGAAAGAGGGCGAAATAGATTTTCTTTAGGGCACGAGTACAACTGTGACAAAACATGACAAAGGGCGCAATGAAGGCAGAAAATGGCGACGCGTTTAGAGTAGGGGATCCATTAAAATGATAGCGGGCAATCTGTTGGCAGACAGGAGCGGCGGTCAAAGATGATGGAGGTGCCCCTCGACAAGTGTTTGACAGTCTGTGAGAAATTGAACGAGGGAAGAAAAAAAGCATGTCACCACCCTCAAAGTGGCAGAGAAGAGTTTGTTGGTCCTGCCGAGTTCATTAAGCGTAAGTCTGTCTCGGCAACAACGCTTCTAAAGCGAAACAGGCGGTGGGAGAAGAGAGAGAAGAGACTTGCTTGTTCTCACACTGTGTGTTTGCATCCATGAAAGTGTGTGTGCATGTGTGAGGGAGAGGAGGAGGAAAACAGACACAACAGGATGTGTTTTTCAAGTGCCAGCAGCATCCTTTTTTTCTTTTAAGTAGGGATCAGGTACTTGCGAGACTGACACCCTATTAACTAAAGACTTGGAGTGAAATGTGTGTAGCGTACATTAGCTTGATTAGAGTTAATCACTTTGGATCATTACAGGGTGAATTACGTTGCAATGGATCAAAGTACATTTCTGTGAACAGAATAGTAGCAAATAACAGCAATTCAAGAGCCGTAGAGCCATATTTGTTTGAAGTATTTTGGATATTATACTCTCATCCTCTGCCATGGCTCTTAATTGCAAAGTGGGAAAATGAAAGAAACATTTTACTCTTCCAAGAAGAAGCGCCATAGAAAGTAATTGAGAAGCAGTGATAAAGACATAAGACGCCATCTTACCTCCATATAGATGATAACCTCATATTTTATGTATGAGTAATAAAGTGGAGTGAGGAAGTGATAGTTCAGTCGCATATTATAGTATTTCCAGTTTTGATGGTTTTAAAATCAAAATACTATGCCATTAAGAGTCTATTAACAATTCCCCCACCAATGCCCCAAAAACCAAATGGGCTGCTATTGATGTCCAGAAAACCAAACCACTGCAAGTCTCCATTAACTGAACCCTTTATCACAACATTCTTCTTAGAAAACACTGTGGTGAATAACGACATACTTGAAATAACGTAGCGTTGAACTTTGGCCTGATCCTGTCAACGACCAGGTGTTGACTCTCATCTCTTGGTCTTCTTGATGCCCCCCCGATCCTCTCAAGTTTTATCTTCCTTCCTTTGCGCTAAAAAGACTAATCAGCACAGCGGATGGAGCTGCCACGGGCACTACGAGAACATTTCAACGAAGGGAGATCAATGGACGACATCAAAAGGCACGGTCCACGGCGGCAAAAGGCCCGTGAGATAACGCTTGCTTCTTCCAGTGCATTTTTCATCAGATTATCCGTTGCCGTTCCGCTCGTGGCCATGCTTGGAAGCTTAGGACCACTTTTTAATGAGAGTATTGGATAGCGAATCAGAATCACATGTTCAGCAGCGGGAGATGAACGCACACAGGTGAGTTGTTCTTGGCGTGATTCTGCAAATAGGCGGGCGAGCACTTTTTTTTCCTCCTCTCTACCCCATCTTGCTCGTCCTTTTGGCTCCATTAGAGGTTCATCCATAATAGACGTGCTGCTAATTAAGGGATAGTTTCCTATTCCCAACATGGATGGTAGAGTAAGCTCTTTCACTAAAGGGTGGAGAGCGAGAGGAAGGCGTTGACATGAAGAAAATTCTTAAGGTGCCAAAACCGGGGGAGGATGAATGTGCATTATGGGATTTGGGAGAAGGGTGACCTTTTGGTCCGATGTCCAAGATACGATGGAATGCCACGCATTGCACATGGCGCGTGACATTTTCTTTATCGGTGGGCACATCACCAGACTGGAGAAGTTGAGTTAATAAAGTGCTGCAGATTTTTTTTGTTTTGGCCTTTTTTTTCCATTTCACGTGATGTATCTTTATTACTTCACTCAGTTTTGACTCAAATCTGTGCACCAAAGTATAGCACTTACATGGTACTCACCAGGGATGCTAATTATTTTTGAGAACGAATCCACTCTTTTGCTTTGAAAACTAAGGGAATTATTCTTTAAGACCTAAAAAACAAATGTTGGTAGCTTTAAGCCAGACAATATTTGTGGGCATTGTCTCATCTTAACTTCTCATTGAATAACATAAAGGTCAAATCCACTTTGGCACATAGAGTTGGCAGTTATAATTGGCAAGTTCTTGCGTTTCCAAACAAAACTTTTGAAAATGACAAGAGGCAATTGACTACGACTAGGAAAGCGGCTTGACCACATAGAAACACTCAAAGAGGTTCAATGACCCACTAAGTCTGACTTTGATGACAGCAGGAAGGTCCTGCAGTCGTGTCTGGAAACACTTGGCAGTGAAGCCTTTTGCCCATCCTACAGTTTCCGATCAATTTTTCCTGACAAACAGCTTGAGAAAGCGTCGGCAAGAGAAAAAAACAACAACTGAAAATATCTAACAAACAGCACTTCAATAATTACAAAACATACCAATTTGGTGTTCTACCTAATTAAATTTTGTTGGTCCATCAACGTCAGAGATTATCAATTCATTAAATGGCTTTTAGTCTATTAAAATGGAAAGCCAGTGGACTGCCATTCCCATGGTTACTATAACAACAAAAGAGAAGACAGTTTCGAGCGAGATGCAGACAGCAGGGCCAAGGCACGTCTTTGGTCCCGGAGCGCCTGGCCACGTCATTAATTTTCCTTTCAAAATTAGTAAGGATTGCTATGAATTAAAAAGCCATTTCATGTGCTTGGTTTCGGCCAATCTGCTGGACACCAGATAATAAACACTAACCACCAATTGAAGATAAACCTAGTTCCCAGTTGCATTTGAGTAATTCATTAAAACCAGCCCCAATAAGAGAAGGAGATAGATATCAAGCAGCCGTGATCCTGAAATAGCTTAAAAAAATTGATGGTGTGTCATACTCGTGCGACACACAATTACACCTGTATTACGGCACATAATGGGCAAATAATTTAAGAACACTTTTTTAAAGAAAGGCATCACTTCCATCTACATAGACACGTTACTAACACTAGACGATGTTTTAACGCAAAGTTTCAGTGATTACCTCATTAACCATCATTGACAGAGATCGACGTCAACTACACTGCAACCGAGATGGAAGGCTAACATTAATGGATCATGTTTCACTGCCATTAGCCTCGCTTGATGTCCAATCCAATTTGACAGTGATTGAATGCTCGCAACCAGCCCTCCCAGTCAGATTGGATTGGATATCAAACACCATAAAGCGGCAACCATTGAACTTGGCCCGAGATTCAGATCATTTCCACTGAAAAAAAAACTGTTTAAATCCATCCATGTATTACCATAAACAAAAGGCAGCAAAAAAAGGGGTCTGGTTAACCAGAAGGTTCATCTTTTCAATTAAAAACCTGACGCTGTCTGTAAAACAAACCATTCGTCAAAAGGGTGACACAGCGGCATAAAAGAAAGGTGAGAGAACAAAGTGTGTCAGCAGACGCTTCTGGCTCAACTTGATAAAACAGAAAAGCATGACATCAAAAAGAATATATTCCGGGTCGCCTGGGGGCATTTTCCACAATACTCCAATCGCTCAACTTTTTACCACGGCAAACTGTCACCTAATTCGAGGCAGATTTTCACAGTGTCTTTTATTCATTTGGCCGCTCGACTACAAACACAAGGACTCTCCAGCGGATGAAGAATTTATTCCCGACGCAGACGAGCAGGGTGTCCTCGCCCACGCAGAAGCAAACTCGTCCTTGTCCCCTCTTTGCCACTGAACGAGAGACTAAACTTCTACCTTCTAGTGGCGTACTTCCCGCACCGCCTTCATCACAACGCAGTATGAATATTTCAGGCTTCAATCTCGCAGCCGGATGTCTCGTCACGGAACATCTCCTCCGCCAGCCTACGAGTCTTAAAAGTCTACAAGACGCCAGTTGAGGAAAAGCATCAAAATGACACCTGTTTCAATTCATTCTCTGCCACTGACGATGATAGATGTCTTATCCCTTCAAACTCTGAATTTTTCCATTGAATTAGCATATTTTTTGTCATCCCTCAAACATTATTTTTCTCGTTTTGTGCATGCACATAAATCATTTGACTCAGTTTGCACAAAACATGTGAAAGAGTCGGACTCTCCTCTAGATTGAGCTGCAATTAAAAACAATACACGTCCAATCCACTCCAACTGAGAGCAGTCACTTTCTCATTCGTTCAAGTGCATTGGATATTTATTGCCAACAATGGCAACACCTAATTAAGATGTCAAACATTTTTATAGCTGTACCTAGCTTTGTACTAGCTGTCTTCCAATTCCTTTTGAGGGGTACTGTCCTAATTTTCAATATCTTAAAAAGGGGAGCCCGAGGCGGGAAACTCCTTTCGTAGCATTTTGTTTCACTCAAGTTGAACATCAAGCCTTTAAAGTCCTACGGTGGCTGCCTGACCTACTTATTTATACCACACATACACATTTACCCAGCAATCTATCACATCTCCCTTAGTAAGACATGGCCCCGCTGAGTGTGGGTGTATACCACCTGCAAAGCAACAGATTCCCATATGGCAAAAGACGAAACAACTATGTGCACGGCACCCCCTTTACGCCTGTGTTCTGTTGATGCTGTGAGGCCTCTTGGGAAGAACGCGCTTGCATACACAAACAGATTGTTTGCCTGTCACTTTACTCATGCCTCCTCAGTCATTTCTGAAGGGACACAAAGCATGCTTACTATGGAAATATGATATGAATACATGACTCCCTGTGGTAGATGTTTGTGAAAAATATCTCTGGATTTAAAAAGTGACATTTAAGGACATCCTGTGTCATAGTAAATCATTGGAGGGTTTGGCTTTGGTTACCATGACAACCAGAAGTGGTGCAACAGGGCTGACACAGGCAATCAAGTGCTTCTACTATTGGGAGCAGAACCAAAATGGGGGTGAGTGAGGGGGGAACCGAGGATTTGGGGAAAAAGTGGATGAGTATTTTTACTCATGGGTGCAGCACTTCAAACATTAAATTAAAGGTGAAAGAGTTTTTTAGGGGGGAAAAACAAAAAGAGTATGCTGGTTAATGCACATCAAAAGCCAATCAGTTTGGTAGTAACAAAGTTTATACAAACTTTTCTCATTTGTTCTCCTTCAATTTAAAGAAATATAGCATCAATAAATCTGGAAAAACGCAACAAGGAGTAGAAATAGTAATACAGAAAGGGATGTTTGTATTCCAAGACCCTTAGTTGACATTTTAACCTTCAATTTGATCAGGTATGCCAATGGTTATATTTTAAAATGATCATATTGACAACATTCCAAGGAAATCACAATCCATGGCAACTAATGCACAACTCTGTGTTTATGTAGAAATTTGTGTGTATGCATCCAACAAGACTACAGTTCTGCTTATCGTTGGACTTTGACATAATACATATAGGTCCTTTTGCTTCCTTAATGCAATGTTAAAATAAGTTAGCCAACAGCAGCTAAAATACACGTTGGCGATTGGCCGCTGAATGGGACATTGATGCACAGTAGGGCTAATGAGAGTGTCTAATGGGCCATTGACATTTGTGCTTAATTCACGGTGTCCCACCTGAGCCCAGTGTGGCCTGACAGCTGAGGAAGAGTACGTGTGGATTCAAAATGACATTTTTCTTCACCTATTGCTACCTCAACCTATTTTATCTTCATTTGGACTAAAAGGATGTCAAAGTTTGAGATTGAGGCTTCGGATTTTGCCCGAGGCCTCCAAGGGCCCATTTTCATGTTATGCGTGGGATAGCTATGAAGTATTGAACAAATTAAGTGACTTTTTCTTGCTAAGGTTTGATATTAACTCTGGTTGTAGCACAATGGTGCTGGAGAAATGTAGATTAACATTTCTTCTGATTGACTTTTGAACTCCACTCTCAGCAAAGCCTTCTTGTCAACAACATGCAATACTTCAACGATAAAGTAGCTCATCTTCCTCTTTCTACACCAGACAGACTATAATCTATAATGCATGAAGCCTAGTCCAGTGGCAGCTGCTAGGAAACGAATCATATCCGATATTCTGCAGCAAATACCCTATTAAAACACAGCCAATAATCTTTAAAGCATTCATGTTTGGTACATATGAAGCCAAAAAATGCTATCAAAAGTATTTTATCAGAATTTCATGAAATCCACCCGAACAATGTGAGTAACCGTGACCAGGATAACTGTCATGTTTGTTATTTGATCATACAATAATAGTAACATCTTTTCATCTCGGTGCCATTTAATGGGGAATCGCACTACTCGCCCCCTGCTGATTTTGATTCCCCAAGTTCTTTGAAGGTAAACATTCAAAAAAGTTCTCCAGCCGGAGGCATTTATACACGACCGAATGTGCAAGTGAAATATATGTCAGATTGTTTGAAATGCACAGCAGTGGGCCGCCTCCAAACTCCCCTCCCCATCCTTTTTTTTCTTCTCCCACAACTATGCACAGGAGAACATTGTCAACTTTAAGTAGGTCAAAATTTCTTTAGTACGAGAGCCATGGAGGACAACATTGATGGATGTCAACACCCACATTTGTGTGTGTCACGTGACATAAGGTTGGTCGTTAACGCCATGCCACAAGAACATCTATGTAGGGGGTTACGCTGTGCTCCAACTCACTACACGGTGACATTTAGAGTGATAGTTGCAATTAGAGCTCATTTGAAATACTGTGCTACATTGATGTAAGCATTTCGGGAAGTCAATTTAATAAAATTTCAACATCTAAAGTAAAACGAAACTCTTCAGATAATAAAAACTGCATCAAATAGAGGGTAAATTCAGAGGGTCAAGTCCTAAACTTACACACATCTTCCTGGCTACCAGTAGTTCAAATTTGTCCTCTGTAGAGGACATTTGTAAACCTAAATATCTCTTACCCAATGCATCCAATTGTATCAAATCTAACACATTTGTACTCTATTGAGGACATTCAAAACTTACCAATGATACCAAATATTTTTGCAGTATTCCAAAAATTGGAGAATTTCAAAATAAATGTGATTGGACAACATTTTTTTCCTGGTAGTCAGGAGATTATTAAGGAAAAATTATGATATAACAAGAGGGTCAAGTAATAAACTGGATTTATTAGGTGTATTCATAACCACACCTACTCAAGAATTTCTGTGTTGGGACTGACTAAAGGAGTTTAAAGATTGCCTGTACCTCAAATTTTGACCCCTACTAAAAAAAGTTGGGACACTCAAATATCAAGGTGCCACTGTATTTATCTGTACCGACCTGCAAGTGAACCCCACCCCCCTGCCTCTAGGCTTCCCGCCTACTCCGTGTCACGGCCCCCCCGTCGCAGACGTAAGGGATGCGACTCTGAATTTTATCCGTCTGGACAGGCCGCACATTGAGGTCACGGAGTTCGCCGCCACGCAACGGCGAGGCATAACGTAGCCCGAGGAAAGGCTGCTACAGAGCTCGTCTCAAGCCAGGCGGGGTTTGGAGGTTGGGTTGATCGCCATTGGTTATTGATGGCAAATGTGTGCGACGCAGTGAACTGAGAGAGGAATAGCGGAAAAGGGATCGTTTTAGAGATGAGGTCATCAGTTTATAACAAATTTCTGCTCCTCTGACAATTATGTAACCAAATGTGTATGCAAAGAATTTGGTGGTGCAGTAAATTTAAAGTGATCTATTTACAGTTTTAAAAATTCACCAATCTGGCCATCTGATCCTTCTTAGCTCACTCATTTATTCAAAGTGAAATAAGTGAAGTACTTAGTGTGTGACTCTACTACATAGGTGTAAAGGACAAAAAAACTATTAAAAAAATTACAAAATCTGCCTATGCAAGAGTTAGAAATCATGGTTAGCTCCTTACATTCACTTGAGCAATTTTGTGAGGAAATTTAGCTTATTATACCAGTAGTTTACCATGCCATACTTTTCTCTCACACGAGTCGATTTGTGATGAACAAATGCTACTCTTACTCCATTACTTTGTTACTACTAATTAACATTACACAAGTATTGTTGCAATTAAAAAAAATCACCAAAGATGCTTCAAAAAGAATAATAAAGAAAACAAGTTCAGTTGAAAAGAGGTCAATTCAATCCATGTTGTCTTCCCTCAGACTTCAAATAAGTATGTTACATTCACACATTTATAGAAGGTAGTATGAGTGTGTTTGAAGTGTAGGAGGACGCCCGAGAAATCTGGGAAAGACCCGGTGCGCAAAATCTAGTAGGACGGCAACTAATTAGGCTTATGCTTTTGCTGGCAGGCCAGCGGCTCGTTCGCTCGCACCGCTGCTTGTTGATTTACGCACCGTCCTCAAGGACGATTCCGTTTCCTCTGCTGCCTAGCTGGAAAGAAACCCAAAGCTGGTTTGGTGCCATCTTGTTGGGGAAAGCACGTCTCATTAATGGCATTCCCTTAAAGTTGTCTTGCTAAAAGTCAACAAACTCTGGTTTATTTTGGTTGCTCTTTGGCCTCAAATGGCCTGAGTAGACTTGTTTCTAAAGGCATAATAAAATTGCTCTTAGTTAGGTCACTTGCTTCTAAGTTGTATGAAACAATCTAAATTAAAAAGATGAAAAAAGGAAAATGTATAATTTAATAAGAAAGCAGTATATAAAATTCTAATTTCCTCTCCCATTTTCCGCATTTTCAAGCCTATTAAACAATTTCAATCAAGAAATTAGGAGCGTTTTATTCCATTCAAATACTGTCATGTTATGTGTGTTCCTGTCCAAACTCGATTAAATCTAAATTATGTATAAAAACTGAATGAATTCCATTAAAACGAGGGCAGTGTGAGCATGCAGGAAGTATTTCCAAAAGACCTATGTCCACTATATTTTAAGAAGAGCACCTTAGTTCATGTCCGGGCCGCTTTTATGCGCTGTCACCAACAATAAATGAAATCCCCCGAAAAGCTGAGCAAGGCAAACAAATTCAATAAAGCTTTGTCGCTCAGGCTGTGTGTCATTTAGTGATATTCTCTCTTCTATGCCACTTCTTTCCTCTTCAGATAGAAAAGCATTATGCCACGTTTAATAAATACTTGTCGACCTCTGCTACCGAATGACAAATGTGAATAGCAAACATACAAGTAACGATTTTTAAAATATGTATTTTACTTAAATGGCAACAAATAAAGCAATATTCAGAAGATAAGAAGGTATTTTTGAGTTGTGCTTCCCAAATTCCCCGCAGCCCCAGCCGTCTGTTTGTCATCCTTCACCAACCAGGAAGCAGCTTACTAACCAACAAACAGATGGACACAAAATATGCCTCGCCACCATTTGTTCTACAATGGCTACACATGCACAACATCAACTAATTGGTTGTTGATTAAGCCGCCTGATGGTGTAGAGCTTCACTCGTCTGACTTGGTTCCCGCTAGTGGCGGTATGATTGTGCATTGCGAATGGTCGTCTGTCTCTCTGCATGCCCTACGGCTGACTAGCGACCAGTCTAGGGTGTAGTTTGCCTTTCGCCCCAAGTCAGACGGGATAAGCTTCCGATAACCCTTACAAGGTTGTTGATTAATCATTTCTGGAAGGAATTGAGGTTATATGGAGTGAGCCACTGCGGCATGGTTGGCCCCGGTCTTAACTGGTTTGTTGTTGAAAGTGGTTGGCTCCAGTCTTAACTGGTTTGTTGTCGAAAGTAGTACAGCCTGCTTTGGGAAGTGTAGCTACAATTATGCATGCAAGGGCTGAGAAGCCAGAATTTGAGAAGTGTTTTCTGCTGTCCAATTACGGCCAAAGCAATACAAGTGAATGTCTTTTCCTCTCATTCTGTCGTGGAAAGGTATACAAAGTTGGACTTTATTTCATTGGAGTAAATAGTCATTTTACGTTGCTCGCTAACAAGATTTTGGTGAGTCCAAATTTGCATCTTTCTAAAGATTCTTCCACTTAGGGATTCAGTCTTGAATATTATTAAACCAAAAAAACAATTTCCGTCATGACATTTCAGTCTTTTCCATGTCCTCATTAAGAGGTGGTTCCCCCCTCTGGGGACCTTGAATGTTAATTATGGATGACTGGACTCTCTTGCGAGTCTTTAGGGAACAGTTTAAGGAAATACCTTTTTGTCTTTTCCCGGTGTATAAAACGTGGCTTATAAAGTAAAAGGTGCGCCTGGATGAGTTTGCTCTAAGGAACAAGTCCATCAAACTACCAAACCGCCCTTGGGATGAAGTGGCAGCTTGGAAAAGAGCCAGGTAGTCACACAAGAAACAAAGTAGTAATAATATCACTTCCGTGTGTCTAAATTACACAAACAGTTGATACGCTGCTTCCTTCTGCCGGCCGTTTGTGCAAAGTTAGCGGATGATCAAACGTCTCGTTACGCATAACAGCAGATGCCATATCGTCACATGAAAGCCATGGGAGAAAAAGTGGAAAAGGACTCTCTGACAAATCCAGAAGAACAAAAAATGCAACCTGGTGACAATTAGGAAAGGCAAAATGATACCCAGGCGATAAACATCACATTGCATGATAAAGACGGTGTTTTTTTTATGAGGAAATAAGATATTAAATGGATTATAGGACTTTTTACTGTCTGTTGTGATTTGCTCATTCTACTATCAGTCACTATTTTATGAATTAGAACTGCCTAATTCTTTACTGACTTTTATGAAAAAGCCTCAACCCATTTAAAATCTAATAATATTCATATATCATAGCACTAAACAAGAACCGCTGTGGAAAATTATAATATAAATGGTTTTAATCATTAACAATGATTGCGAATAATGATCTAAAAAGCCACAATTTGTTTCATGATATCTCTAAGACAGCTTTGAAGCATGCGCTGTAATTATTGTCAAGTATCCTTCACGTGAGCCATCCAATTTCTGTAAATTCCACAGCAAATTAGTAGGCGGGTGCTGGGATTCATTAAAAGGTGCAACAATAAAAAAAAAAAATAAGTTGCTCTTAAGGATTATTCCTTCCTGGGGAGATCAAAATCCCACCCGCCGCTATCATTACTTTTTATTTTCATATCTCCACTCTTTCGCTCACAAGGACATGATCAAAAAGTAGCTGCCGTCCTGGCGAGCCAATAAAAACACAGCAAAAAAGAGGGTGGTGCTCGGTAGGTTATACAGAGAGTAAATAATGAGCAAAGAGGCA
The DNA here is from genome assembly GCF_051989575.1 of Stigmatopora nigra. Classification (NCBI taxonomy): domain Eukaryota; kingdom Metazoa; phylum Chordata; class Actinopteri; order Syngnathiformes; family Syngnathidae; genus Stigmatopora; species Stigmatopora nigra. The sequence goes on along the minus strand of NC_135517.1, from coordinate 11,774,577 downwards.
GAGATGTTGCCAATTTCATCTTGGAGCACCTGGGATTCATAACACAGACGCACATATTGCTCAAATATTACTCTTCTCCAGCAAGAATTGCAATATTCACATTTGGTTTATTTGTTGCCTTGCAGGGCGACGGCATAAACCTTTTAGAAATGAGGCTCATTTATCACTTTAAAGGCCTGGACTAAGGGCACTTGCTTGGGAACTGGGGAGGAATTAAAGCAACTCTATCTAATGATGTCGGTTTAAAATAGAAGCTTAAAGAACATACTACACTTTTATATCATTGCAACAATAGCAGCCCTGTTGATGCTTAGATATCATAGATGGCTTGTTTCTTTACTTTGAGGAGAATATTTCAAGACACTGCCTGCTATTGACGTCAAATCCTTTTGTTCAAGAGTGGCCAAGGTTTATAATAAAAACTATATATGCACAATTTAGTGGGCATAATTTCACAATGATTGACAGATATATACATGTAATCAAATTATTATTTCATGCTGTCAAGAAGTAATAGAGACAATTTGATAAGAATCTTATCAAAGGCATCCCACAGGGTTCAATCTTAAAGCCCTTTCTGAACTTTGACCATGATGTTTTTCGGACTGTAATGGATGCCCTATCCCCTTTGAAAGGTTCAACTGGATTGGGCATTTAGTAGCTCAATCAATGGAAGCCAATGAGTAAATACTACAAAGAGTTAGGGTTATATGTATATACATAAGCACCTGTGAATGGATATTGTATATTCCGGCCGTATGCATTTACACAAATTTAACCGGAGCGGCCTGGCGGATAACATCTCGGCCTCACAGCTCTAAGGTCCCGAGTTTAAATCCAGGTCATGTCCATCTGTGTGGAGTTTGATTGTTTTCCCCGGCCCTGCGTGGGTTTCCTCCGGGTACTCTGGTTCCCACCCACATTCCAAACACATGCATGGTAGGCTGATTAGACACTCTAAAATTGCCCCTAGGTACGAGTGTGAAAGTGCATGGTTGTATTGGTCTCCTTATGACCTGCGATCGGCTGGCCACCGATTCAACGTGTCCCCAGCCTGTTGTCCAGAGACAGCTGAGATAGGCTTCGGCACCCCCTGCAACCCTAATGAGGCTAGAGTGGTTTGGAAAATGAGATGAGACAAATGTAATCTTCCTTTGGGTGGAAAAACTTTTCTCTGATACATTTTAGCGGCTTTGACGTATGCCCCGGAGAGTGCGCAAGGACTACGGTTACCGTGGCAACAACATACTTCTTCAGAGGCAGAACAGAAAAGGGGGGCGGCAGGAAGAGAGGAAGAGAGCGCTCTGGTTGCGTGGCAGCTTGTTCCCCGTGGTAAAAGGAGTGCAGCGGCGGAGGAAGATGCATAAGCACGCCGCTGTCGGCCCCGTTGATGAGAGCTCATTAACCATGCGGAATCAATCATGATGCTAGTTTAGAACAGGCTGCGTTATTATCGAACACGAAGGCAGGTGTGCATGACTGAACAGGAGCGACATTGTGAGGGTCCACACGCAAATGCCTCATAATCAAATGTTTATTTATACTAGATTTGTCTGTATGCTAAATGCAGAGATTAACTGAACTGTTTTGTCGAGAGAATTATGGGCACTTTGGTTGACTCTTGTCGCCAGGGGCAACGTAGGCTTACATACATTCGGACACTTCTAGAGTTGAAACCCAACAGCAAGGCATGAAACATATGCATATAGAGCTGTTATCTATCTAATATTCAGACGCTCTTACTCAAATAATGTGACTAAAATTCCAAAAGCAACACACAATGTGCTGCTGTTAAAACCTCATTCAAAATTATCTATAAATGTCAACATTGATCCAAATGACGCTCCATGCTGTTTAATGACAATCATTACACATCGAATATTTTAAGGACTTGCTTCTTGCTGAGTCTGGATACAGATCGGGAATTATCTTAAAGTCAAAAGGTAGCCTTAGAAGAAATTTGTTTTCTCAACAGTAAACACGATACTATTACTACTACTTGCGATCAATTAAATGCAAATCGTACTTCACCTTCCAAAAGTCATTTTGTAATAGATTCCAATTTAACCATGACTCCGACAAGGGCAAGATCATACAGATGTCCTCATTGTACACAATAAAGGTGAAAGATGTGGCATATGAGTGAACAGTTTTGCCTTCAGCCTCAGAGATTATGAAAAATAATGTAGAAGATCAAAAGAGCTAAAACAGCGCTTGAGACTTGACACTGACATTGTCTAATGTTTTTCCTAAAATGAAGGGTGGCGATACAATGGTGAACTCATTTGCTGTGACTGCGATAAGACATAATAGCAAAGCATCATTTTGGCAAGACCTCTGAAGAACAGCTAGAGACCATCCGCCTGGATCTGACTGATACTTTTTAATCTCCGGGATGAAATAGAAAACAGCGCCGATACCTGTCCGTCCTCTCTGTGTTAAAATGCCACTATAATCGCATGAAATATCACACTCAGTTGGTGCTAATGAAGTCAAAGATCTGCAGCTCTGAGCAGCAGTTCCTCACAAGTACAAAATCAATTAAAGACAAACAGATGAAACCGAAGCCTGATTGTGCACGTAGGAAACATGTTATCTGACTTTGATGAGTTGTAGGAACTCTCTGGTGTGGTGTCACTGGGTTCCATAAAGACTGATTACATTGGAAGCCGAAGGTTGCTCACGCTGCAAAGTGCCGTCAACGAGCAGGCCTAAGAGCGCCGACCGACCACTTAGTGCTGCTGGCTTTGCTGGGAGAATGATTAGAGATGGTGAGTGCCCAGCGTGGCCTGACTTTGCAATATATGTGGACTTGAGTGCAGCGGGTGCCAAGGAGCTTTATGACAAAGCCAAGCACCTTGTCACGCTGTGTCTCTTCATGAACCTGCATGACTTGCAAGTGAGAATTAGCCTCGACGAGTGAAAGAACACATGCTAATGCTATTGTTCAATCTGTTTAAAGGCGTGAAAATGAGACCTGCAATTCCCATTATTTGAATAGTTGAGTATTCTGGCCATTATTTTTTTCCAGTAATCAAATTGAAAGACGATTAACCGTAAAGTAAAAACTAATCGGAAAACTACGGTGACAACATGATTGTCTTTTTGGGAAGCAGAGGGTGCCATAAAAAATAATAATAAAAATACTTTTTTTTTTGTCTTTTAGCAGGAAATATTTTGTGATTCCTAGAATCCTTACTGAAAGCAAACTGATTCTCTTTACAGTAATCAGAATCAAATGTGTACATTTGTGCTTTCGTAGCTACGTCGGACATCTCATGTTAAAATCTTAAGCCCAGGGTAACATTTAATATATGCGCCTAATTGAAAACATAATCGGTTCTGTCTGACCCTAATGATATTTCACTGCAAACAGAAATCTTAAACAATCTTGCACATCTTAAACATCATAACAATCATTTTGGCATTTCCTTATGACCACCGGCAAGCCGGGGCAAGAATAAAGGGACTCCCTCGTATTCCCACTCCAGCCCGGCAGCCGCCGTTCGCCTCAGCCTAATGCGATTACGAACATTGACTCAGAAGTAGATGGAAGCAATTAGTATGCTGTCTGCCCTCAAGAGCTACGACCAATGCGGCACAGAAGCTTATTACCAAAGAGTCACGTTCCAGAGTTACCATGAAAATGCCCTGGAAAATCCAGTTTTAACCACGAGTACTCCAGCCAAAAATAACCCGTTTTATGATCCTAGTCAGAAAGTCTTTTGTCTTTGGTGCACAAAAAAAAGATGGACGTACATTAGCCAATAATGCTCCGAGCGAGCTGCATGAATTTAATAGCCGCGATCAATGTTGGGATTGGGAGAAATTCCCAGTAGGAGCATGATTTGTGGTGCACTTCTATATGACAAGTCACGTAGAGCAGGGTACTATTGTAATGCATCACATGGGAATTGATGCGACAGAAGCTATTCATGAGGAAAATACTGTAAAGACAGCAAATATCATCAGGATGCGCCAGACGAGAAGAGGACAAAACAAACAATTTTGACGTCTGACTCCTCCATCCTCTACCAGACGCTCCATTATGAGTCAATTAGAATAACCGTCAGACTGAATCAGCTCTGTGGGCACAGCTCACACTGTTAATATTTTCAGACAAAAAGATTGGGAAACCGTGACTCTTAACAGAGCCAAGTGCAACTGAACAAAGCACCTGCTTAAGGGTCCTCCAAAAGCAATTAACCAAAAGGGGAACAGCACTTTTTCTATTTTGCAGTATTTTTTTAATGGTAGCTATTCAGGTTAAAATAAAAAAAATAAAATGAGTAACATCATTTTTGGAGAGTCTTATTCAGATTACATTACATCTCAAGGTTGTTTGATAACATATCAAACAATGTGTTGATTTTTTAAATTCGTAATTGTCCAGCTATTTAGGCATTAGTTTGCATCTGTTTTACATCCATTAGTAGTGGAAAACACTTTTATAATTCAAAGCACTGTGTCAAACAACTGCCCTCTCCACTTGTAGCATCATTTCATTTGAATTCTTAATTAATAAAAACGAATGCGTTCTTATCACCCAAAGCCTCATATGTATCTGCTTTGGATTCAAGACAAACTGAGAATCTTCAAGTGAAATAAGCCACAGAGCCTTGAGAGGTAGAACGAGACCCTCTATGGATCGTCCCCTTTACGCGATTATACGGCCGCAGTACATCATGGTCAACAGGTTCCCTTCCATCCAGTTATCTTGCTCTAATCCATGCAGTGTCTCTCCAGTTCCTGCTTTACCCAAACACCTGACACGGCCTTCTCGTCCAGACCGTGTCGGGCGGGAGATTACTACACCGTATCTCTGGCCAGAGCTCACTGACCATAACCTACGTATAAGAGGAAAGTGCCGTCCCCTGGCTTAGACGACTGTGTCTGGAGCTAGCCGATAGGCAGTCACTGCTGTGACTGCTCTGAATGTTTTCTGTGCTTCATCTGTAAAAAGCGATGGTGTAAGTGCAAAGAGAGCTGGGTTGCTAGATGGCCAGAAAGGGAGTCAGAAAGACACTTTTCCAGCTATAAAAGGCCAACAGAGTCAAAGGACCAATCCAAAGCCAATTCAGGTGGATGGCATTTCAGTTCTCTGATTTTTGTTGTTTTATTTAGACGCTGTCTGCCTCGCCATGTGGTCTATTTATTTCCAGAGTCGGTCTAATTATTCCAAGCCAATCGATTTATATCGATGCATAAACCCTTCACTCAGTCACACTAGCAGCCCTTAGCCCAGCCTCTCGGGGCACAGTAGCCAAACGATCACTTTGAATTCTCATCACTTGGTCAATACTTGAGTCGAGTTGCCAACGAATCAGGAGCTGAGTTCATCTTGTTTTTGGGTGCCACAGATTTAGGGAGATGCAGAATCAATAAGTGAAACGAGGTGCCAACATGTGTCTTTGATAACAAGCGTTTTGCTGGTCTTCCTTGCGGGCAAATGCTTAAACCCGCATCCCAATACTGCAACTGTTCTGTCAAGAACATCGGGTAACTATGGCAACTGCAGCCAAGGCACACAAAAAACAGACGAGTTAAGACAAGGCCGCAAAACGCAAGGAGAGACTCGGGTGCACTTTTTTTTTGGACTGATTAATTGCATGTTAAACTTATAATAAATAATGCATCCATATTGTTTTACCAGAATTTTTTCTGCCTGTCAACTGTAAATATTCTACAATTTGAACTATGACTTTTTTTTTTACTTAACCACCCATGACCTGGCATCTATATGTGTGGACATCACGTTTTTGGTTGTCAAAGACTACAATGTGAAATTATGGGCTACAAGGGCTTGGCGTCCACTTATGATATGGACATCATTTTTCTTAGAAACTACATCATGTAAAAAGATATTTTTTTCACTTATCCTGTCCCAATTAGCCTAAATATCAAAGATAAAATAAAATGCATGCCTTTCAAGGTCTTAGGTTAAAAATGTCATATTAAAGAATAAAACTCAAGAAAACAGTATTTTACACATTTTAACTTTCTATTCAAGAGTCTTGTTTAAGTGGCATTAGCAGCCCTGCAAATGTTTATTGATAGTTGACTAAATATCATTGTTCTTGCGATTAGTTAGTTAATCAGCTCACAAAAACAAATAGTTGTATTGTTACAGTACATCAAATAGGATTGGGTACTAGTAAATCTTCAACACAAATACAAACAATCTGCTGAGAGTAGTTGAGCTACTATAATGACCATATAATGACTACGAAATTATGAAACTGTACAATTTTTTGCACATGAGCACATTTGTATATCCCAAAATATTTACTATTAGGAGGCTCAACAAATTACATTAAGTAACATGGAAAAAATCCCCCTATGCCCCACAAAAGTAAGCACGACTACTTGAATCATGAATTTTGACACTTAACAGTCATCATCCATCACTTAGATGTTGCTACACTCACTTTTCCACAAAGCGACAGTAGAGCCAGAGGAAGGTCACTGTAAAAGAGCCTTCCAAATATGCTTTTATGGGATTAAAACGGTAACTTTGCAGCTACTTGAGGGATGCTATCTCGCTTGTTAGAGGATTAAAGGTGGCAACATCTGCGTGTGCATTCATGCACGGTGCCGGCAAGGTGTAAACGCTCCTCCTTGCGACGCCAATGATGCTAATGCCGATCCCCGACTACTCTGCTGGGAATCAAAAACAATAACAACAAATCTAGTCAAGGAGTCGATCTTAACTCCGAGTAACAAAGAACGGCGAAACTCGGTGTGGCTGGTTTATTTGTGGCGTGGAGAGGAAATGGGAGACGGGAAGTTGCGGCTTTTGACATTAAAAGGCCTCGACAGCGCCCATCATGACAACCTGAGAGCGAGGCGCGACAAAAGGCGATGATGATGGCGCCAGTGTGGAAGTGACAGGTGTTTAGTTCAGAGTAGTTGGGGCTGCTGAATCAGAACATCTCCCAGTTGTTCACTGCGGTAAATACTGAAAAAGACTTAATTGACGTAGGCCATGGGTTGTGAGGAGCCCTGGTTAAAAAAAATGTAAATCATTTTCAACTCTTCTATTCACTGGAATTTTGACAGTTTCCCAGAATTGTAACGAATACGAAAAGTAAATTACATTGGGGAGGGAAGTAGGCCTGAAATTCTCGTTGCAAAGCAGGTGTAATTAGCTGTAATAGCACAAGTGCACTTAGAAAATCTATTGCTTTTGAAGGAAACAGGCAAGGAGGATTAAGTAAGCGACAACCCGCTTGACAGCCCCGGTTTTGGCGACTTGGCACGATAGCAACAACAACAACAAATCATTCAGATGCTTTAAAAAGGCGAGAAAATAACTTGACTACCGACAGAGGGAAATTGTTCTGAAACTCGGCCAAATAGCGCGCACACTTGAGCAGAGTTTGTGTGGGCATCTCAGAGTTCCCCTCACCAACATTGGCTGATGAGCTCACGAGGGCACGTTTGCCAAGTCACAGCTTGTCGGTCTTAACAAACAAGAGACGGGACTGCCGCATATACTGTATCGTGTCAGATACTAAATTCCACTAGATTCTTGGCTGGCGCAACTATTTGGGTTGCTAGTTTACATTGAGTTGGGGAATAATCAATGACTACTTTATTTATATAAATGCTGGGGCTGGGCAATATGTCTATAATTGTTACTTGCCAGATTTTAGGTGGATTTCCGTAATCAAATGAAGCCAATGATAGTCGACCTTTTTCAGCCAATCGTCGCTTGAGGAATGAACCAATTTGGAAGAAAATGATCAAAAGTAGCAAAAAACTGATGAAAATTTCATTGATTATTAAGGTGGTAGCTACTACTACTTTTAAGTTGTTTATGATAAACTCCCTGTTTGTAAAAGCTGAACTGTTTGTTAAAAAAAGAACCTCGCTGAACAATCGCTGAAGTTTCATAAATATTTAAAACGCATTCATGAAAATATATCAGCAGATGGAAAAACTTTGGGGGGAAAAACCGGTTCACTTATCTTTGGCTTACCCTGTTTTTTTTTTTTTTTTTATTGAAAGTAACCATCCGCTTCAATCCACCTTTTACGCCTACAGACGGTTGGGTGATCATTATATAATTCACATTTTCTGACATGTTCACTGATGTATATCGCAAGAGGAGTTGTTAATTTGTCGGGGAAGTAAATGCATAGAAGGATCAAAACAATGTATAATTTTGTTATTTATTGCTCTGGTTCTTTCTCAAAATTTGTGAATGAATTTTTTCGTCTAAACACAAGTTTAAACATAATTCCACTACCAGTGCCCTGGCATAACCTGACCAACTGTTATTTCAGAGTTTTACGATACATCGATCTGGATTGATATGTTCTCATTCCAAATGTCTGTAATGTTCTCAAAACTAAATACCCAAGACAGCAAATTTGTATATTGTATATTATTGCTTTCGGTCCGGTGCAATTGTTATATGAAATCGATGAAGTCCAGAGAATCAACATATCAAATCTTCATGAAATGTACACCTTACTGTCAACAGTACAGTTACAGTACACAAACGCCCAGGGGTCCTCAAACCCTAATCTGAAAAGTCCTGATTTAAATGATATTTTACCAATCCGGCAGCTGTTCATTGTTTCCGTGTTCAAACGCAACGCATGGTTTGGGGTAGCAGTACCACATGGGGGAATATTCTATTTTAACCACATTAGCCCGCTTGCAATCACAACTGTTAAATACCCCCTCCCCAACCCCTCCTAGCATCGGAAAGGGAATTTGAAAGCATTTGCTGCCCGAGGACACACTTTTTCCTCATAACCATCTTGCAATCTATAAACGCACACATGCACGCGCTGTATCTCTAATTTCCCCCCCATCCATTTTTCCCTTCATCATCACTCTTCATGGAGCTTCCCCTCGTAGTGCCCGCAGGCCGGCGGCTTCTGGAGAATCTGCCGGGTGGGTTCGGGCGTCTCGAGTTCACGTGGAATTGCTAGAAAATGTCACAGTCGGAAATAGCTGAGCTGACAAAGAAAGGGGGAAGTGGCACACTGCTGCTAATGCAGGAGGATAAAAAAGATGAATAGAATAGGACAACGACATGAAAATGGACTGAAATTGGATAATTGAAGTGAACTGAAGTAATTCGTCTGAAACAGTGTGAATGGAAGAGTTCAACATCAACTACATTAAGCAACTCAGTTCAACAATCTGTTAAAACTGCACCATGTTACAAATATTCATTAATTTGCCATTACTGTCCTTTCAAAGACCATGCAAGAGGAACCCTGGAGAGGCCTGGAGAACCCTGGAGAACCCTAGAGACCCCTGGAGAACCCTAGAGAACCCTGGAGACCCCTGGAGACCCCTGGAGACCCCTGGAGACCCCTGGAGACCCCTGGAGAATCCTGGCTCATATTACATACAAAAATCAATGTGTTCTGTCTTTGTGGTAAATAAACCTATAATCAATGAGAGTATGGCTCTATATGTTCCAGGGAACAAAGGGCATAAGACCCCTCACATATTGGTGGAAAATGAATAGATTTCTTGCTTTGACAATGCAAATGAATGCACGGCAAGTACGTTTGTTCTTTCCTGGTTTCATCTCACAAATCAGAGAGCCACTTCTTCAAAAGGAGCTCAGGTGAGGTTTTGGCAGGCGGGGTCCTCGCAGTTTTTTTTCAGGCATTCATTATTTAGCCCGTCTAAAAATACATCACAGGGTGCTTTCATTTTTTCATTTTTTTTTTTAAACGCAGCCCAAGTCGCTCGATGTCATCCAAGCAATGTTTTGATCACAAATGCATGCGCAGTTTTCATTTGCAGTGTATGTATAAAAGATTCTTCATTGTTTACATTTGCCTATTTGTAGACAGATGGAGGTGAGCGCGCCTTGCGATTTAAAAACGGCGTCCGGGAAATCAAACATTTAGCGGCTCGCATCGCAGATTGGACAGCACTGGTGGTTAATTTTCTCAGTGCGAGAAGAAGTCAACTTCATTACTTTGGCCGCCGCAAATGAAGCTTCCACAATCTATTAAGACGTTCTTCTCGAGGTGGTGATGTCGTAGGATATGAACCCCAGCTAACGAGGGCGAAAGGCCAAATCCTGAACCGAACAGTCACTAAGTAATAATGAAGGCTATTAAAATTGCGTAGTTTCTTTCATTAGATTAGGGCGGCCACAAATAATTATTTTGAAAGGGGACTAATCGCTGATTATTTTTGTGAATAATAAACTAATCTGTTCATATATAAATCAGATGATAGTTCCAGTTCAATCATCTTTTCCTTTTCTTAACAAGTATCAACACAAGGGTCGCATAGGGCGGTGGAGCCAGCAACAAAAAAACAAGTACATATAAGCAAAAGAATGAAATAAATTGACACCTGCCCTGCAAAGACCACCACTTGACTAAAACAATACCTTTGGCTTCGAGAGGTTTTGGGATCAATAACCGACATTGATATTTGCCTGAAATCCTACGAGCGCCCCCGCCCTTCCGATAAGGTTTGCTGATCTTTGTTTTCCAACGTAGCTTGGCTCGAGTTTGTGTTGGCAAACAGATCAATGCAAAACCCACGCGGAGCAAACGCAATTGGAAGAAGGCCACCGGCACGTGCGAGATTCTCTATCTATCTCCCAGTTAGGGCTGCCCACTTTACTTTTCCTGCGGAAGCTGTCCGTCACCACTTCCTTGCCCCCTTAAAAGAACAATTTGGTACATAATAGAGCATGCTTTTGCATGTGGAGGATCAAGAAAGGCCTGTCTCCAAATCTACAGCAGCTCAGGAATTCAGTTAAGATGCGCAACAGACAACCTTTTATTCATTTCGGGCTACTTTTGCTGGAGGCTGCCGGCACGTGCATGTGGGTGCGCCAGTTCAGCCACCTCCACACACGTCTACGAACACACACACACACACACACACACACACACACACACACACACACACGTGCACCCTCCGAGCGTAAGCGTGCATTAAGTGCTGCGAGTAAGAAAAGAAATGGCTTCCCTCTTCGCAGGAATCGCTTGACTGAACTCTTCTTTGACTGCAGGGCAAGTGCTTGGACACACACCAATACCTTCCCTAAAGGTTCCTGTGGCCATCCAATTGTGAGAGTACACAATACACCCGCAAGTGTCTATGGAAGATGCAGTCAAAGAAAAGAAGGCCAGCGGGGAAAAAGAAAACATACGAGGGAGCACGCTTGAGTGGGTTTGTGACCCGCCACCTAGAATTACCCCGACACTTGAACGAGGTCCCGAATGAGGCACTGCAAGATTGGCTGCACTTGCTCTAATGAGATTCATTACGGGAGCCACAGTACGTCAAAAAGTTGTCCTTGAGAAACATGTCCATGCTTGAGTTAAACTAATTTGGCTAATGTGGAGTATTTAGAGTCTTACTGAATGAGTATTGACTAAAATTAGCGAGTTCAACTTGTCTTTCGAACTCTAAAATGTTCAAAAATTCCTAAAATAAAAAATTCATAAGCTCCAAAAGCAACCCCATTCATTTCCAACTGTACATTCAACCTACCACTATGATATACATCATTCAATTTTCACTGTCACAGAATAACACCACAACAAAGTCTACTTTCACTCCTATTGACTTGAAGAACTACAAAATAACAACTATGGTCATTAGATTAAATCCAAAATCAACAGGATGTGACTAGGAAATACACAGAAATAAACATACCCGGAGAACGTGTAAAAACTACCACAGTGAGGACCCAAAATCGAACCCTAGCACTGTGAGGCCAACACGCTATCCACTCATGCGCCGGGTCACCTATATCATTTTACACCTGCGTGGTGTAAAACTAAGAAATAACGTTCTTTTTAAAATGGTGCATTTACATTTAATATAATTCAGATGAACCAAATCAACTGAACGACCAACTTCTGTCGATAACTCCCACATTTTTGGTGGGAAGGCTGTTTTTGGGGTTTGTTTTAGTCATAATAATAAAACAAGATGGCATGACACTGCTAAAAACTTTCTTGTGGAGTTTATCAGGACGTCAAGAGAACGCATCTGGAAAATGTGAGCCGAAACCTAGCTCGGCCACCTTCGCCATATGATGACAAAATGACTTTTACAGTGGAAGAATTATGCCCGTGCAAAAAAACATCAAGGGGTTCTATAGCGCGCTTACAGGTTTAAACATGTTCCGCTGGAGGGATTTAAACCGGTCGGAGGAGAAAGGCACTTCTAAAGTAAATGGCGCCAACACCTCATCATCATGACCAAACACTTGAAAACAATGTGAAGGCGACGTACGTGCACAGACACGACGTGGAACTCAGCCGTTACTGGTCAAAATACAGAAATGAATGGGAAAACATGATAGATAGACTTGAAGAATTTGGACAAATTGGATGCCAACATTCAAATACAAAGTCTCTGAGGAGAGTTAATCCATAAAGCTAAAACATCCCTCAAAAATGTTGACAAAAATTGTCACTAGAGGGAGTCAACAAGTTGAAAAGGCTCCCAAATACCGCAATTGTATCTTTATTGCTCTTGCAGCATAGTTTTTCTAGTAATCGACATGACAAATTCCGGTACAAATTAACATTTCGCCGCAACCAAAAGGGCTGAAGTCAAAGACTGCCGTTGATGGTGATTGACGTCCAATTTGTTTAGGCTAGGAGGGGATCCAAGTCATAATGCATTAGATGTCTTTCCCCATAAAGGGCAGTGGATGAGTAAATCTGATGACAACTGGATATGCTCTCTATGTGTGGGCTTACGCAAATATGCGTGAACATCTGCAGTTTGCCTGGAGCCCCCCCAAAAAATCCTGGAAGCTAATATAATCTGTCAGGTTCCAGTCCCCAAGCTGGCCATGAAAATCAGACGCCATCACGCATCATACGTGTTGGGAAATGCATTTAACTCATAGGTGATGATATTGAGAAGGATACAGGTTGGATACATGCAAAGTAAAAACTTCTGGAAGAATAAAAACAGACAGGAATAGACACGAAATGGTATTGGGCGTGTTAGTACTTTACTTAATTACTTTCACGTGAGCTTGTTGTCGACATCTTGTTTGATTTCAGTTGGATTATCTAAATGTCCTGGCATGTTTTGTAGCAGACAGACCAAAAACTGCTTTCCTGTCTCGGAGGATTTTGCGGGAAGGCCAATATTAACATTCCCGTGATATCAAACAAGCCGATAAACATGTCGCAATCTTAATATCAGTTTGAGTCAAAATCTTACGCCTGTCAAGCATTAGGAGTAAAACTCAAGTTTGGCTATCTGGGAGAAACTGCGACTGGTCAGACTGGTTTGGCGTCGAGGCGAGGATTCCATGCGTGCCGGCGAGTTTTTGCTTGACACAATAGCGACTTAGTTGGAAGTGTTTGACAAGCATTGAACTTTTGCATTTGTGGAATATTGAAAAGAAAACTTGGGCTTGGCAATTTGTTCCAGGGATGAATATCTCAATAGTTATTTCCAATACGTGTATTTTTTGTTTAATACTAATTTTAAAAGAATGATTCAACTAGGAGTGGCATTAAGAAGCTCTCTTATCAAGTCGAATGACAAGTTTCTGCCAAGGTCGTTGTTGTTGCTCTTGTGGACACTAAAATCGAAGTCCTACCACTAAAAGATCAGCTGGAATCATCTTTTTGTGTGAAAGGCACAAAATTGGTCAGCTAGTAAATACTCTATTACTATCAAGACTAGCGAAAATACAAAGTTACCCCAAACAAACAAGTTTTGGGTGATGTTTGGTAGCGCAAAAATGAATAAATTGGCATCGATACTTTAGACAACTTCAACTCACATAAGCCATGTTCAAATCTCCAAAAAACATTTACAATATTCACCTCCGTGTATTTCTTTTATGGTAAAGTTCTCATATAATTTCACCTCCTTTTTACTGCCATGTTATAAATCAAATGTAAACGACAAGTGACATCTGGAGAAAGTGCTCCGAACAATTCATTAATTCTGGAGCGCTTCCAATATGACAAAAAAAAGCAGTATTTCCACGAAAAAAAAGAAAAAAACGACTGAATAGGCAGGTGTTGACTTTAATCCATGTCTAAAAGAATTTATGATGACAGCAGCCAAGTTATCATCGTGCTAAAACATATGTAAAAAATGACATGACTCCCCGTGGGCGAGTTGTCGCGTCAAAAAACTGCTGCCTCATCCTGATCAAATGTCTGCTTAACCGTCAGTGAATAATTAGCAAGAGCATCCATTACATAAAATGAGACACAAAAGGAAAGACACACATTGCATGAATTGTGGCCGGTGACCTACAAGACTCGGACCAGGGTGTCCTTGAAGCACGCGGGGGGGAAAACTTTGACTGCACCGTTAAATTATATTGGCCACTTTGAACAAAAAAGGCCGTCGGTGACACCTGCGAGTGCGAGTTTGTCCGCTTTGGACACTGCTGACATATAGTAGTCGACGGTAAATGTCCTCTATGGACATGTGACGTCAAGCTCCAAAGGACAAGTGTAACATGGTTTGTAGCATCCCCTACAATAAAGGAAATGTATCAAGCCCTTGACCTTCTAAAAGTACTAAAAGTGACTTTCGTGGTTGTTCATGTATACATAAAATACGAATAACCTATAAAATGGCAGTTAAAGTTGTCATATCAGTACGAGAAAAACCAACAAATACTTGAATAAAATCGTAATATTAAAAGTGAATTGAAGTTGTGCTTGTTAAGGAGTAAAAAAATCCCAAGATGCTTTGCAGCTCCTCACTGTTAGTTGGAATTTACCCACACAAATGCAGTTACGCAATGGCGTTAATGAGCGCCACGCGTCCGTCCATCTGCTCGCCCCCTCGTCGGCCTGTAATCAGATTAAGCGGCTGGCGACCTCTGTTGACCACGGGGGTCTTGTGGTGCACGCCAGGGCTTTAACGCACCTGCATTAGCATGAATCAGTGACGAGTGGGCGTCCGGTCATGCGGGTGCTACCAAACAGACAGATTGGCGTGTTATGCGTGTTTCAAAGAGGTGTGATACACAGCATTAACAAGTCTGGTGTTGACATCAACATTCCGTGTTGGTGTCACATGACATGTCGACAAATGACGAGTGTTATATTGCAGTGAGAACAACAAAAAGATCCGGGAGACACGCGTGTGTGATATAAATGAGCAAATTAAATATTTTTGATATTCCGGTGCTAGAGTGGACCACTTGTGTTATGGATACAGATAGGAGGGATGTGTGGTTATTGACAAAATGACGATTACTTTGTTCAACGAGACATTTGCGACACTAACCCCGTATTTTCTTCTTCTCGCCAGGAGTTTGCGATTGTTCAATGTAGATTTAACATGTGCTTGTACCTTTGTGGTTGAATGATTGCAGGTTGAGAATGTGCACAATTATGTATGCAGCAGATTCATCATTTTAACGATCAAAATACAATTAATTGGCAGCCTACATAGCTCAAAACTACAGAAGTACTTAGAGAGAACAAATCAATTCAGCCTAAGCAGACAAATTCAAAGCATCGCCAGTTTTGTTTGATAAGTTGTGTCTTGTGAAATCCAACAATATTAGATTAATAGCACGAGTACACAAAAAAATCCTTCATTTATAAATGCCGCCAGGGTCCGCGAATACAGTTAAATACAATAAATGATTTCCATTACTATCTACAGTGAGAAAAATGGTTTTGTTCGCACTTTGAGGTTGTGCTCATTGAACCCAATTTTCAGCCACAATGGCTTGCGCAATTACACCGGGGTGACAAAAACGAAACGTCGCCTCTTGTTGACTCTTAGCACCAGCCTCTGGCTCATCACCTGATGAAGGAGCGCTCGGCAAATCCGCCGCTACTCGGGTGGCGCCCGCCGCAGTCGGTTGTGATGTCTCATTGGCATTCAGCCGCACGCTTGCTCAGGCGGCGAACTCGAAAGCTATTAAAATTCCACCGAAGCCGGACGCTCTTCGCTGCCTAACGTGCGGACGCGTAGGAATACTCGACGGATGCCAGGCTGAGAGCATTGGTTCAACAAAACCAGAGGTTTAAACTTCCACTTTTCCCATTTTAAAGCATTTTCCTGCAAACTTGACGCCATTATTTCGTCAGGCGATTGCCACAAGGGGTGTTAGTTGATGAAAATTGGCCACCCGGAGAGTGTAAATCACATCAGGCCATCGGCGTGACCGGTTTGTGATGAGCCGCATCCCAGATAAACCCCCCCCACTGGTGCCCAGAATGCTAAGCTGTTTGCTAATCACCTTTTGAGAGGACAGCCTAATTCAGATGTCAAGGCCCATTACCTGTGAGCGGTCCAGAGGTGACCTGGCTCGCTATCCAGCGGCGATAAACACTGCTGGGAGGCTCGCACACATCTGGATGCGTCAAGAAAAATGGCCGAAAGGAGCATCAACCAAATTTGCAGTCATTACAATGGACTAAAGCGGTTTCGGTAGAGGATGTGCGGGCCTTTCAGCTCTGCATATAGATTACGTCCTTCCACCATAGCAAGGGTCAGTCAAACGCCATTGCTTGGAATTCGTTCATTTTCCATTCGGGTTATCCTCACAAGGGTTGCAGGGGTGCTGAAACTATCTGAATTGGCGGCCAACCAATTGCAGGGCATAAGGAGACGGACAACCAACCATAGCGAGGTGCCATTTGGAGTATTTTGGCAAGCATAACTGCCATTATTTTAGAGTGAAATCAACTCTTTCCCATTGTACTGTGAATTCCACTTTTATAGAGCCATTAGGCAACTGTAGCAAGAATAATTAGAATTGGAAAGCAAGATCATGCTCGTGTAAACGTTTGTTTTGTAGCCACATTACGGCGACCACCCAGCAGCCTCCCAAAAGCGGGCACAAGAGGAAGCCGGGGGACTCCCAGCAGCGTTGCATTGTGAAGGAGCACCTGCAGGGAGCGGCTCATTAACTCCGGCATTGAGTCCTGATGCTTTAATTGGTCGGAAGGACTTGTTTAAGCACAAGCAGCCATCTCGAGCTTGTTGCGGTAATTGCTCTGCAGAGGCTCTTAACATCTGATCGGAGAAACAAACAACTTTTAGATGTGGTATGAATACCGATATCAATGATTCGAAGATGTGAATTATCATGACATCAACTATCAAAAATTAAGGTTGAATGTCAATGGAGGAAACTGTTTGATGGCAGTTTTGACCCATTTTCTATTCATAATGTATGTTATTTGATGGCAATTTTCGTCCCACACATTACGATAGTATCTTATTTAGCATTACATCTGCATCTGGGGATAATTAAAAGAGAATAATCTAGATTAATCTTTTTTTTTCAGATTAATCATGACACCAATTCAATAAACCATCATCAGTTCCTAACAGTCAAATGCAAAGGACAATTAGTTTTGACCCGTACACATTGTTTAAGTGAAATTTAAATAGATTAATCTAGATGAAGTTTTTTTTTTCAGATTCATCATGACACTATTTCAATCAACCATCCTCACTAAAGACCCTCACCATCCAAACAAATAAGAATTCAGTTCCTAACATAGTCAAAATGAAGGACAATTATTTTTGACCCGTACACATTGCGTATGTGAAGCGCAAACGGCCGACTAAAAGCTCGACAGCTGCCTGCAGGCATATTGAGGGGGAGCTTGATGAGCAGGGCCGCGGCGGACAAGCGGGCTGCTTATCAACAACGTGCCTTGAAAGCAACAGCGGCTAAAGAAAGGTCAGGCGGCCGCAGAGAGGGAAATAATGCAACAAACATTTCTCACTATTTGTGTCTGCTCGTGATAACAGCGGCGTCAAATAGGCTCGTTTGTTATAATCGCTTCCAAATGATGTCACGGAATAAATACTGTCATCAAGGGGGGCGGGGGGGGGGGGGGTTTGGGGGGGGTCATCCAATGTCTGGGGTGCAAGAGAGTGCGGATTTACTGAGCAGAGTCCGCACGCCAGTTCATTTACATAATAATGAGGATATGGGTTACTTTCAATGACAGTCAGATACAAATTCAATTTGTTCCGATAGACTCAAATCACTTCTGTCTGAAATCGGCTATCCCTAAATGACATTAACACACCGTCAATGGCAGTTAATAAATCAGTCGGTTTAGCCACCCACTGAAGAACATGAACAATATTAATGGCACTCTATCCTATAAAGAGTTTTAAAGTACATAATGAAGTTCAGAACAAAAAAATTATGATAAAAACATTGACTAAACTGAAAGTTCTCCACTTTTGAAACTAAAGAACATTATAGAGGAGCCAGGGGGAATCAAAATTAAACCAAAAAATAATGAATGAATAGGGAGCAGGTGACTAACTGCAAATTAATAGCTCAACAACATGTGGTTGCATTAAAACACAATTGTGCGATTTGGCTTCTGAATTCATGACCGTGATTTTTCATTTCCAAGGCGGCATCCTTCACAGGAAAGACCCTCATTATTGCCACGGCAAAAACTCTATAAACGTTATAACGCTATATGAGATGGTTAACACTGACACACACACACAAAGACAAACTGCTTTGCGGGAATTCAATGTGATGAGAATGTCAATGTCACGTTATGAGGTTAGCAAAAGAGAAAAGAAAATCCTCATGGACAGTAATAGGAATTAATTGTTAATTTTACATAAAGACTGATCCACCATAGAGTTTTTGATTGCCATAAGCCCACATACATGCAGAATATCTTTTCTGAATGGATATGAGCTTATGAAAATCAAAAAGTACAGGTTGAAATTAAGTTCTCAGAAGTACTTAAGAGCCTCAATTTATTTTCCCTTCTCTCAATCTAAAGCTTGGCTGGATATAAAATGTTTTCCATTTACAAAATAAAAATGAAAAGGTAATAACTGTAAAAAGCCAGAAATTGAGATGTCCCATTCATTTTAAAAAAGCACTTAGGTAAGAATCACTGTTCAAATAATACAAGTGTCAAAAAAAGAGAAAAATAGACATGAACGTTATTGCCAAGACTAACAAAAGAAACAAATTTTCCAAAATGTTTCATGTGAAGCGGCTTCATTTTGTAAAAAAAAAAAAAAAATCCATTGTCCTCTTCCTAGCAAAGAATATAAAAGATAACACCAGATTTTTTCCTTTTGAAAATGATATTTCTTAGGTTGTCACTTGTAGTGAAAGGGTTGAAAGAAAACCTTCAATCTTTCTAAATTCCCAATCATTTCATTTGGTACATTTCTGATTGCTTTACACCAATTGGGAATAAATTATGGATTATGCGATAATCCAATGAAAACGCAAACCATCTATCAAACCTGGAAAATTCTAGTCATTTCCAAGGCTAGAAGCAAACAATAGCAAACATGGAGCAAGCTTATTTGCAGCTCCCTTGTATCTTCGGGAGCCTCAGCTGGGTGCAATGGTGCAAATAGACTCTAGCAGCGTGGATCTTTAAATAGAGGCGTCACTTCTCACTCAATCAAAAAGTAGCAGAGAGACACCAGGCCCGTCCGCGGTGTCGAGTCTCAGCAGGAACGTCTTTATCTCCTCGCGTTAAGCGCGGCCCTTAGAGAATCCAGCACGAGGCAGCGTGAAATGTTCAGGTCGATTCCCGCCTACCGTGGCGCGGAGGAACTCGACGAAGAACGTCGAGGAACATCTGGCGTACCCTGAGAGCCCGTCTGCCGTCGCCACAGCTGATACGGCAACTCCGTCCAAGTGGGGAAAATCCACTGGCCGGCTCAATTATGCAGGAGATGTGAATAAAAGATGGGGCCGGCTCGCGGGGACGTATACGAGACGTGGGTTCTCTCGCGGGTGTGCCAGGGCCGTCAAAAGTGAACGACCCAACCCGAGTACATATGCTCTCGTTCTCGTACGTCACACATGTGCGCAGAACATTAGCTTACTAAGTATCAAGGACTAAAAATATATATTTTACTAACTTTCACGTAGGATTAATCCTACGTGTTATTTTAATTTGAAAATATTGTCACAGACGCATTGATTCTCACTTTAGAACCTCGCTACTTTCTCTCATTGACTGTCTCACAACAACCAGTATCCATGTTTCAAGATTGTCCCTACATATCAATCAACTTCAGCGAAATTTTCCCCTTAGTAATGATTGTAATTCCCCTTAAGCAATAAAAACCATACAAATGCAACGCTACAAATACACACACACACACACACACGTAGGGCACAGTAAGTCTAAAAAGTACTACAAAGCAGGTGTGTTTGTCATAAATACTTGGATATTGATACATTGTTTAAAAGACATTGCTTACCTCAAAATTGTCCAAATCATCTTTGAGCATTTCGACAGTAGTTCTTCTAATAATTCTGTAGGGTTTTTTTGTTTTTGTTTTTTATAAAGTGTATCATTTAAATGCATCAAAATGTTTTCAAACTCATGCTTTTGCTTGGGAAAGCAGTGCAATGAAATAGTTGCGTTGTGTTGATGGTGAAACACAAACTATTGTTGACTATCAAAACAATGGTTTCTTGCCATTGCCAACTAATTAGAAACCAATATTAGTCATTGTTCTACCTGACCACAAAAAACAAAAGATTTCCAGAGTTTTTTTCTGAGGAAAGGAAGAATTGTTTTACATACGACCCAACAATTTTGGGGAGACCTTGAAAGAGGAGCTCTGCTTGTCTTGGCTGATTGCAATTCCACTTCATGCACTGCAACACTAATCTTTGGTTTAGTGGGCTAGTAAAGAGTCCAAACAACACACGCACGTTTAGAGTTGGCTTGGCATCTCAGCTGCTCTTTCAAGACACAATTCCCGCACATAAGCGAGCCAGACCATCTTGCGACGGCCACAGTAAAGCCCCCGGCTCCTGAACGGTCCGGCTGGATGGGGCATCCTACCTTATTATCTATCAATGTAGCGATGTCAGAAGCGCTCACGCCCCTCTGCACGTTTCCAAGCAGAGCCATGGAAGACTTAATTAGGCCTTGTTTCTAGGCGAGGTAGTGCACTTAGACTCTGTGTCTCCGAGCAAGCCACGTCGCCATTATTGCCATTATTGGCGTTCGATCGCCCTGGAAACGTGAGGGGAACTGTGTCGTTGCACGGCTTTGGATGACGGAAGGTTTTAACTCATTGGACGCCGCTGACAGAAGAAGGATTCATCACATCATGGAAAGAAAGATCTAGTAACATTGTAAAACGACATTTTCTTTTAACCTCCCCCAAAAAAAATCACTGGTAAACCATGTCAAAGTTATAAAGTCATCATTGCCATTGAGTACCATCTATTTCAGATCTGTTCTTGGCTGCCATTGACATCGATAGATTAAAAAAAATTAATCTACTGATGGTTGAAGCAAAGCAAATGCTAAAAAATCAGTTTTGACTTTGACCACACCGACTTTTCAAGATGACTGATAACACAACCCTTTAAAAGGACACACATCAAAATGCATTCCATACCATTGACAGGTAAAGACGTCAAACATCCACCCAGTCCATTTTGACTTGTAGTCAGTGGCAGTGAAACAAAGTCCCTCACTGCCAGCCTCCCAGTTAAGATAAATTTGACATCTATCAGCGGCAGCCAATGAGATCGGTAAAATGTATGTGGCAAAATCTTACTAATTATATTTTGTATCTCCAGGCAGAACAAAAAGATACATATCAGGTTCAGGGAAGACTTAAATTGTGTTTTTTTAACTATATTACTATAGTAACATGAAACTATGATCACTACGCTGCACATGGGTAAAAAAAAAAAAAACATTTTCAGTTGATTCTAAATACGAGCTCTTCCAATGAATGAATGCATTAATTGGCATTTCAACGGCTCTCAACGGGAACAGCGATTTGAGACACGAGAGGATCCAC
This sequence comes from Stigmatopora nigra, assembly GCF_051989575.1. Lineage (NCBI taxonomy): Eukaryota > Metazoa > Chordata > Actinopteri > Syngnathiformes > Syngnathidae > Stigmatopora > Stigmatopora nigra. The sequence goes on along the minus strand of NC_135517.1, from coordinate 11,752,815 downwards.
AGACGGTTTGGAACGCGCAACTCGGGGCATCATCACGTTTTGCTCATTATACAAATGAAAAAAAAAAAATACATGTGTGGTATATTCAGGGATGTCCTGACTCACCGGGTTTGACGGTCTTGAGACGAACAGGCTCCCGAAAGTGTCGAATGACGGCCAACGTGTCCCGGTTGGTAAGTCCACTGACAGGCGTCCCGTTGACCTCCAGCAGAACATCGCCGTAGTAGGGCAGCTTCCCGACGTGGCACACCAGCACGTCCAGCTTCATCTGACCCAAGTGCGGGAACTGACCCACCTCAGCGCCCCCCAGCACCT